>NC_018394.1:604426-784647 GCF_000208865.1 Neospora caninum Liverpool | reverse complement strand
GGGGGGGGGTGGCAAGCAGAAGCCATGCCTTCAGTTTGTTTTTGCGTTCCTTGCATGCGCTGCAGGCTGACGCTTTGATTGATCAGCTGTGTAGCAAGGAGAGCGACGCGCTCATCCGCTACGGAGGCATGTTCACCATCGCCATGGCCTACTGCGCGACCGCGAACGTAGGAAAGCGACGTTCACTTGCGACAAAGAAATCCACAATTCACACGCACAAGAGAGGCAGCAAAAAAGAGAAAGCGAGAGAGTGTGTTTCTGTTTTCTTCTCCGACAGCAGAAAGAAGAAGCGTCTCTTTCTTCCAGTGTGCGGTTGGTGGCACAGGGAGGCACGGAGGGGAGGAGGAAAGCGAGGATCTCAAGACACAAAAAGAGAGAAGGCGCCTGGGTCTTTCCTTTATTCGAGCCTTCAGTCCCTGCCTGTCCCCCGTCGTTGTCTCTCTCCTTTCTCGCTGGTTTCGGTCTCCATCGTGTTGCCTACCGTTTCTTCTTCCACACAGCGGTGCCTGTCCCCGCCTGGGCCTTCCTTCCGCTTTCGTTCAGTTCCTTTTCGCGTCTGTTTCCTGCGCGGTCGTGTTCCATGTGAGTAGTCGGTCGCTTTTTCCTGTCTCTACAGAGCAGCGCAATTCGCCGCCTTCTCCACGTCTCCGTCTCCGACGTCAGCGACGATGTGCGACGTGCAGCAGTGATCGCTCTCGGCTTCGTCCTCTGTGGAGACAGGCAGCAGGTAAGCCTGTTCCGTGCTCGCGCTAGAAAGTCTCCTTTCTGTCGCGTCTCTTAACCCTGACTTCGAAGCCTTCTTCCCCCGTCTGCACGTCTCGCTTTTTCTGTCTCCACTTCTCGTGCACTCTGGGCTGTGTCTAGCGGCGAACCTTTTTCTTCCGCACGTGCTCAGGGCGCAAACCAGTCAGACAAAAACTGGCGGAGAGAGACTCTCCGCGTTGCACGTAGAATGGGTCTCCTGGCCTTCCACAAACTCCCTGTGTGCTGGTCTTTTCGCTCGCCTCGCTCAGCTTGCGCAAATCCTCAAAATCTTGAGCGGATCCTTCAACCCCCACGTGCGGTACGGCGCGGCTCTCGCCCTCGGCATGGCCTCTGCAGGCACGGGCCGGAAGGAAGTCGTTGATCTCCTCCTGCCGCTTTCCAACGACTCCACAGACTTCGTTCGCCAAGGTTCGCAAAGGAAAAGGGAAACGAAACGTACACGAAATCCTCCAGGCACACACCAACCCATGCATGCACATACATGTTCACCTGTATGTACATCTGTGAATGCGCCTGTAGAAAGTTGTGTATGTGCAGGTGCTAATCAGTTAGGCAAAGGAGTGCAGGAGAGACAGATCACGGGGCGCGTCGCGGACCTCTCTCGTCGGGGAGAGGGTGCACTTTGTCCGAAAATGCGAAGAAAACGGGGCGGCGGGCTTTTATGCAGCCAGAGAGAAGACGCATGGCTGTGTCTCGATGTCTCGTGTCTTCGTCCCGACCTTTTTCTCGTTTGTGTCTCTTGCTGGATTGACGCGTGTTGTCCATTTTCCTTTCCTGCAGGCGCCTTCATCGGTCTCGGCTTTGTTCTCCAGCAAGTCCCCGACGCCGCATGCAGCGAAGCCGGAGCAGTGCGCCAGCAGTTTCAACGCGTGATCGCCGACAAGCACGAAGACGTCATGGCGCGATTCGGCGCCCTCCTGGCCTCCGGGCTCATCGACGCAGGAGTGAGAGAACGGGGGAAGAAAAGGAAACCAAGTGCCCGGGGCGACGGGCGTTCCCGTTTTTCGTCGAGAGGGGTTCTCGAAACCTGAGAGTAGGCGACACAGGCGTTTTTGGATAGATCCTGATTCCCTGCGGACGTTGCTAGGCAGGCCTGATGCAAAGCCCAGCGAGAGAACAGAGGGGAAAGGCATCCACGAGAGGGAAAGAAAAGGAGGTGAACGACACAGGAGAGAGAAGAGGGAAAGTGGTGGAAAGACTAAGGAGAGTCGTGTGTGTTTTTCGCTTCAGGGACGAAACGTCGTGGCCTCGATGTTTTCGGCCAGCGGCGTTTTGCGCCAGGAGGCAGCTGTGGGGTTTTGCCTCGCCTTCCAGCTCTGGTATTGGTACCCGCTGATTCACATGGTGGCGCTGTCCTTCGCGCCTTCGGCGCTCATCGGCCTCACCGTCTCGAGCGCCCACGCCATCAAAAAAAAGCCCGCCAGCGCGTCCGCTTCCTCGGAGAAAGCGGGAGAGAAGGGCGAGAAAGACGAGAAGGCGAAAGAGGAGAAAGAGGAGAAAGAGAAGCGAGAAGAGGACGAGAAGGCGGCGGAATCTGGAGAGAAGAACGAGTCTTTGGTGTCTCGCGAGGAAACGCATGAGCCGTACGTGGCGGGTCTGAGCAAGCTGCGAGTGCCCGCAGGTTGGACGGTCGCTTGTGTGGGCGCGAAGAAGGGACAGTTTGCGTACGTGCCGTCCCTCGCCAGTCTGGAGAAGAAGGAAGGAAAGAAGCAAACCATCAAGGCCGTGCTGAGCACCACGGCGAAACGAAACAGAAAGCTCCAGGAGCAGAAAAAGAAGGAAAACCAGGAAGAGAAGAAAGAACCCTCCCAGGAGAGCACGAAAGGCGCCGACGGTAAGTGCCCGCCCACCCACGCGTACAGCCGGAGTGATCTCGAGACGGAGACAGGAGACAACTGCTGCCTGTGTGTGGGCTGCTTCTCGACACAGTGCACGCCTTTTTGTCTTTCCTGGCGGTTTCGCAGAGATCTTCTCTACGTCGTGGCCAGTGGGGGATTCGTGGGAACGAACTGCATGCAGGCACAGAGGGACTCTTTTCTCCCGGCGCATGCACAGCCTTTGATTTATCCGTAATCGACGAAGCGCCGCGTCTCCAAGTGTTTCAGCGACAGGCACATGGGTTTTTCGTTTTCTCTCCGAAGCGTGCAGAAACGCGGAAGCGAAGGCTGCGTCCCGCGTCCAACTGCGTTCAACGGTTTTGTCACACTTCCCGCTCTCTCGTTTGTTTCCTGTGCTCGTTTCAAACAGCCATGGACGTTGACGAGGAGCCCGCGAAGAAGGAAGATGAAGTGCCCAAGAAGTAGGATTTTCCTCCTTTTCCCTCTTTTCTCTCCCTCCTTCGTCGCCGGGGCCCTGTCTCTCTTTGTCCCCCTGTGTCCTTTGGTCGCGTACGCCTGCAACTCTGTCGTTCTCGCGTGAGCTCGCCGAGAATGTCATGGGATACGCCTCTGGGGATACATGTTTCTTTTGGGTCGCTCTTCGGTGAGTTGTGAAAGGTCATCTCTCTTGCATCTGTCTGGTGTCTCTTTTCGTCCACAGGTCGACAGACGCAGCTGCCATGGATGTCGACACAGAGGAAAAGTACGGCTCAAAAATGCCCGTGTGTTACGTTTCGACACGCACAAACATGTCAGAATGAGCATGAAAATTCCACGTAAATATACATATATATATATATATATTTACATGATGTATATCGGTGTATATAGATGTTCTCTGATGGAGTTATATACACCTGTGTGTAAGTGGTACCCATGCGTTTGTCTTTTTTTGCAGAGGCGAGGAGGCAAAGAGCAAGACAGAGAAGGAGGGAGACGACGAGGGCAAAGACGGCGCTGGAAAGGAAGTAAGGCGCATCTTCTGCATGTTCATTCTCTTGCTTCTTGCTGCAAGTCGTTCGCCTTTTTTTCCTTTGGGGCAAAAATGAGACTTAATTTTTTTCCAGGGCGGCATCAGCTGTATTTTTCTTTTCATCGTATTGTTTTCTCATTTTTTTAAAAAAAAACGTTTCGTCCCTTTGCTTTGCTTAGAGCAGCAAAAGCGTGGAATGAAAATTCGCCGGAATTGGCCTTTTGCTGCCTTGCAAACCTTGTGTGCGACGCAAAGAGGAGTACCGGCCGAAGCCGGTGGCGTGTAGTGTTGCATTCCGTTTTTCTTTCTTCCCTGCAGGTGGAGCTGAAGAATCCGTGCCGAGTTCTGCCCCAGCAACAACCTTGCATTCAGCTGCTGGCGAACTCGCGCTACCAGCCTATCTTCCCTGGGCGCAAAGCAGGCTTCGTCCTTCTAAGAGATACCCGGTCAGCACAAAAACCAGATACTTTTGAACTCCATCTCTCTTCTTATATCTACATCTGGATGCATGCACATGCAGATAGATGCACATATAAACGCGTGTGCATATATATATATATATATATATATATATATATATTTGCGGAAGTGCATGTGAGAGGTGGATCGGTGGGTCTGGGCCGTGTTTGTGGATGTGTGGCCGAATCGATTCGCGCGCACTTTGTTGATAAAAAATTCGACAGGTTTAGGGTCCCGCTGTCGCCCCTGGCTTTAGATGTAGATAGGTGTGCATGTGCATGCAGTTGTGAGGGACGCTGGAATGGCGTTTGAGCCGTCTTTTGCTTCTTTTGCAGACCCAGCGAGCCGGACGAGTTCCTGGAGCCTCGCGGGGAAACGCCCGCGCCGGAAGAGAAGTCGGCGGAAGAAAAAGAGCCTGAGCCGTTCACGCCCTTCGAGTGGTCTGGCTGAAGGAGTTGCGCGGAAAAAACCAGACGAAAGGGGAAGAGGGAGGCTAGCCACAGATCAAAACGAGAGGAGAGACGGACCGAGAGAACGCGACGTTGAAGAGAGGAACGAAAAGGTTCCGTTGAACACGCATTCCCTTGGAAGTGTGTGATTGTGGAGAGGCCTTGTTCGTGTGACGCACAGCCCCTCGAAGTGAAAAGAAACTGCACGTGTCTTCGTGTGCCCTCTCCTTTCGAATGACAAATCGAGATGCTGCGATCATACAGTTATCCCAGTAATCGATCAGAGACGCACATTCGCACCAGCCTTCTTTCACACATGTGCATATATATATATATATATATATATATATATATATATATGGATATATAACTGGATGTACGTGAAATGGAAGACTTGTTCACATAGTTTTATGTTTCTTTCCGCCGAGCCACCGCCCCTGGAGCATCTCTCTGTGTGCGTTCTTCTGGCACGTGCATGCAGAGATGTCCGTGCACCCTCAGACGTCTTCGTCTCTTCAGAGAGCGCGAATCCGCAGTCTATTTTTTCCCTGTGGAGCGGTCTCCGTGTCTGTGATCAAAACACAACTGCGCAGCTGCGCCAGACACGAGTTTCGAACGAGATGTTTTTAAGTTGATCGCTGGTCAGCGCAGCCTTCGCTCTTCTCGTTTCTTCCTCCGTTTTCTCTTCTTGGCCTCTCCGCTTCGAACGCACAAGCCGCTCGTGTCGGAAGCGACACGCGACGCTGAGCCTCACGCGCGGCTCTTCGCAACGAAGAAAGAAAACTCGCGCAACGGCGCACGCGCCCAGATGTAGAGACACACAGAAACAGAGGCACAGATAGAGGTGTGTACTAGCAGAAATAGAAGTAGACACAGAGAAGAGAGAGACGCTCAGAGCTGGTGCGATGTCTCGCTCAACGGGGCGCACGTCGATGTGTGCCGTGTGTCTCTTCCACGATTGTCGGCAGCGGCCCTGTGTCGCCTGTCTCCTCTGGTCCCCCTTTTTAAAGTGGTTTTGTCTGTCTTGCTTTGTGTCCCCCTTTTCGATCTCGTTCTTCTCCCTGGCCGTTACCTCTCTGCCTTGCCAGTCTTTTATCCGACAAATCTCTGGCCGCGCCCTTCGCGCCTTAACTCTCCTTTTTCTCCTCCGCTTTGGAGCCGATCAGCACCACGATCAAAACCACCTACCGGCCTTCCTCGTATTCCGGCCTAAATATGTATGTATGTATGTATATATATATATATATATATATTAGGTAAAATAGAGATATCGATTGGATCCGTGCAGTCAGCATATATATATGTATGTTTTAATGTGCTTGTGTGTGGTGGATCGACACAACGCTGAGCGCCCCGTCGGCCTGTGTGTCACTCTGTGAGATCTGGTGTTCACCGGAAAGGGTACACGTCTTGTGTGGGGGAAAATACGTTGATATGTCCGCTGGGAACTCGGGAAAGTCTTCTAGGCTTGTCAGGGAAAACGTTTTTTCGGCTCTTCTGGCTGCGGATCTGTCCCCCGCAAAAACGCCTGTAAGAAGCAGAGAGCGACGCACGGAAGGATACGCGGGCGCAGGAATGGTGTGGCTGTTGGGACTGAATTCAGAGGTTTGGTTTTTTCACGCTTGACGAGGCTCTCCAGTTGCGCCCGAGGCCGCAGAGAGTCGAGTGTTGCGAAAGAACACGGAAACGGGTCGCGTGGCCGCGAGGCCGTCGGCGACCCCTCTAGGTTCGGCGCACGAAAACCCGACTCTAGACGATACAACTTTGCACATGCCAAGCCTTTGTGTTCACAAAAAGAGGCAGGCGTCATCTCTGCATGCACTTGCATGCAGCCACGAGGACACATCGATGCCGTCCTTGCACGCGGATGGGAAAGAAACACGATTTACCGGAGGTGAGAATCACTGCATGCGCGCTGAGAGAGACAGACCGCGCCCCATAATACACCTAAATAGATATTTTTACATTTTTGTATGTGTATTATCGCGCGCGTGGAAATGTCAGATGCACGCTAAACAGTCCTATTACTGCAGTCTTTTTTCTCTGGCAATCACTCTCTTCAAGGCCTCAGGATTTAACGTTCGCCGCCGAAACACTCGCAGCCTTTTGCTGCTCCTCTTCCTGAATGCAAGAAACCACAGGCGGCCCAATGCACTAATACATAACATCCAGAATCATACATATATATAAAAGCGTATATATAAGTATATATATATATATATAAATGTATATGAATGAATACATCCATGGATATACAGGTCTGGTGCCAGTGTGCCTTTTCTAGCTTCCGTAGCGCAGAGGCAAGAGAAATCCCCCATAGCAGTCATGGAGAGAGCGAGAAAATGCAGACTGATCCAAGGGAGACCGCCAGCAACAAAAAACACACGTCTCGAGGTCGACACTTGAATCTCTGCAACCTTCCTCCGCATGTAAACGTATGTGTCTGTGTACATATGCATACACGTGTATATGTATGCACATGTATGTGTATATTCATGTATATATAGGTATCTATATAAATATACATATATATATATGACGTATGTGCGTTTAGATTTACCAAGACAGGGCGGAAATAGGGGTGGTTCATGGCCTCTCGCGGCAGAATTCTTTCGCAGTGGTCATAGATGAGCATTTTGTCGATCAGATCGATGGCGTCTGCACACGCCAAATGTTGGTTTTCCGAGTTCACGAAGCGACTCCACGGCTTCCTCGTGTGCTTGCCGAGCAAGGAAGTGAAGTGAGACTCCAACTCCAGATTGTACTTCTCCAAGTAATCAAACAGACTGTCCGTGCCTGAACAGGGCGAGGGCAGAGCGCGACGCCGCACATGCGCATAAGCGGCGCAAATACTCACACGCAAAGCCATATTTATATGTGCATACGTACATAAAAATACACGTGTGCACATGTACATAAATACATATATATATATATATATATGTATTTATATGTTTGTTTTTTCATGTATGTAGGCATCCCCGTGACTACGTGCACAAAAGCATATGTGTTTGCGTAAATTCTGGAGACAGGTATCGAACCCCCTAAAAAGTGTTGGGGCCTTGGAAGACAGAACGCCGCCGATCTTGTGCCAAGTGGTGGGTTGCCGCCCGTTTTATCCTGTCGTTTTGGGCACAGGAAACCGCGCGCCTTACCGAGCACCTTGGCGATTTTCACGAGTTGATCGCAGTTGTCGTGGCCATAGAAGAACGGCTCTTTGCGGAAGATCTGCGCGGGGAAAAGAACCACACGCTCGAAAAGTCCGAAGAGCGTGCGACAAATATACACCCACCGAGGCAGGGACAGAAGAGAGACGCGCGCAGCCTGAAGGCGGGAAACGAAAACTGAGAACGGAGAGAGACGCACGGAAGCGGGGAGACATATCTGCATATACATAACAGACTCGGCACATGAGAGTAGTTTTTATACGAAAAAGCGCGAGTTCTCTCTTCTCACCATGCCCGCGAGCATGCAACCCAAACTCCACATGTCAAGCGAGTAGTCGTAGACCTGGAGATCGGCCAAGAGCTCCGGCCCTTTATAATAGCGCGAAGCCACCTGAGGAAAAAAACACAACTTTTACAAAGAGCGGATCACTCCCTAGAACCTCTGAACATTTATAAATTTATACCTAGAGAAACGTGGCAAATACTCATGTCGATGCATATATAGAGTTCTCGTGTACGATACGAATAGAGATGTGCAAGTGTGCACATGTGCATATATATCTACATATATTTGAACACAGTGCCCACTTGAAATGAGAACGCGATGTGACTTGAGAAATCGCGACGGAACCGAACAACGCACCACAAACGTGAACAAAGAGGAGGCCGGCCAACTGCCTGTGCATACAGCGGCGCGTCCCTCCTTTGCTCTCTCCGACACGCCCCGGGCGTAAAGAAAGAAACAGCAAACTCGTCGAGACGCGGGCGCAAATGCGTTAAAATAGGCACAAACGCGCAGGTCTGTATTTGCGTGCAGGTATCTGCAGAAAATCCGAGGCTGCCTTACACGAACGTTGTATTCACGGCCTGGGTGATAGAACTCGGCGAGCCCCCAATCGATGAGGCGGAGTTCGCGCTTGGAGTGGTCGATCATGACGTTGTGCGGCTTCACATCTCGATGCATGATTCCTTGGCTGTGGCAGTAGTCCAGTGCCTGAAAAACAACGCCGCGCACCCCCCATTCAGAAACGCAACGCCCCAAACATATATACATATATATATATATATGAATTATACACTTTTCTGCGTCCTTGTGGAAGCGCATCAATACATATGTGTATATATATATATATATGATATGTATGCAGGCGTTCAACGCATCTTCTATTGCATGTACAAGTAGGAGAGCATGCATGTATAAACTGAGTCTGGATGCGTATATGTTGTGTGCCTGTCGATTCACGTGTGGATGCCGACTGTCCCGGCACCGAGACATGTATACGGTGTGTGGTTCCAGAGGGACGAGAAAAAGTGGGAAAGAGGAGAAAAGGAGAAAGGAGAGGAACCCTACAGAAGAGCGAGGGGGAAGCGCAGCAGAAAGGCGAGGATCCAGAGGACAGCGACGAGGAAGTGCTAGGACGTCCCCGAAATCGCGGAGAGGAACACAGCGGCGCAAAAAGCTATACCTTGAGGATCTGGAAGATGTAATATCGAATGTCGTAGTCGGTGAGAGTCGGATACAGAGTCTTGAAGTCTTGATTGTTGATGTGCTCGAAGACCTGAATGCACAGAGGGAGACACAGGAAAGAGAAAATACATTCAGTCCTTCTCTCCGGAGCAACGTCTACCGAACCGAAGGCAGCGAAGATTGATTAAAAAAACGAGAGACACCGGAACCGAGAGGCTGCGGCGCCAGAGAGACGGGCGGGGCAGTAGCGGACGAAAGTGAAGTGGGAGTCGGGAAGCAGTTTTTGTCGAGAAACGGGAGACACCAGATGCGAAGGAAACAGAACAGAGGGCGAGAGAAACACGAGAAACCGTCACCGGGGAACAGGTTTTCGGACAGGCGCAACACGTGTGCGCCAAGATCATGGGCAACCGTGCATGCGAGGACACCGGGTAGACGCACGGTTCCTGTCCCTTCGGCTGCCTCGCATCGAGAACCCAGAGAACACGCTACAGGTCGTCCCCTCGAGTTTAGAAGCGAACGGGATTCGAAACAGATCTCAGGGACAACCCATTTGCGTGGGAGAAACTCGCGGGTCTCGCATCCGTCGACACGACGCTTCAACAGTGACGCAGACGACTGAAGTGCCGACTCGCTCAAAAGTCTAGGGAACCGAGGAAAAGGAATCACTGAGTGCTGCACACTTGGTTAGGAACGCCTATACGGAAACGTGGTCTATTCGTTGGATGCAGAGACTTCCTCTCAGTGCTCTGGATCTGCGCCTTACCAGAGCCGGCGTTCGGCTGGCGGGGTCTTTCACGACGTCGAGGAGGCGAATGATGTTGGGTCCGCCACAGAGGTTTTGCAGGATCTTCACCTCTCGGCGGATTTTCTTCTTCTTGACGGGTTTGAGGATTTTAACGACGCACTTTTCGCCCTCAAATCCGCCGGCTCTGGCGTCGGCGCTCCCCGACGCACTCGCCGCCGGCTGCAGGCCTTGCGCAGCGGCCGACCCCACGCCGGAGCTGTCGGTTCTAAGCGGCATCTGCGCGGTCGAAGACGAGCAGGTCGACACCATGCTGTTGCTGCTGCCCACGCTGTTCGGCGACGCGAGGCTCCCTGCCGGGGCGTTCGCAGCGCCAGGGGGGGAGACGCCCGCGATCGCCAAGGCCGTCGCAGAAGGCGGTCCGACGCGCAGACCCTCAAAGACTTCGCTGTACTTGCCGCGTCCGAGCTTCCGGACGACCTCGTAGCCGTCGGGGACGCCCCAGCGAATCACAAAGTTCTCGTAGTCCCAATACTCCCGCGGTTTGTGCAGATTCACATCCGCGTACAAGCGGGCGACGTTCTGGGTCGAGTCGTGGGGCTGCGTGGCGCCGGACGCCGAAGCGTACGAAGGCGCGCCCGACGCAGAGAGGCCCCGGACTGCCGCGGGCGCGACTGTCGTCGCAGGCGTCGCGCCTGCATCCGCGGTAGGGCGCGGCGGCGCCATGGTGAGCAGCGAGGAGGCGCGCGGAGACGGCTTCGAGGCAGGAGACGTAGGGCAGGACGCACGGTCGCGTGCGAGGCGCGGGTCGGTCAGGAGCGAAGACGGTTCGGAGATGCTGCCACCAGGGGAGAGTTTCCCGAAACAAGACCTGAACGGCTGGCGCCAAGGTCGAGGGAAGGGGAGCACGGAAGAAACGAAGCGCGGGGAACGCGAAACCTTCCTGGGATCTTGGCGTTTCCCTATTTGGTCGCTCACGCGTTCAAGCGCTAGAGTTCGTTTGTCCAGCCGGAGCTCGGGCGTGAAAAAGTGGATGCAGTCGCCGGAGGCGGAGCACAGCGAAGCGGCGTGCCCTCCTTGGCTTGCACGAGGCGCGCGGTTTCGGAAGGCAGCGAACACCGGAGCGCAACTGGAACAGTGCAGGGAAGTCGGGGGAACAATGTCGCGAAAACAATGCTGTGTGGTGACAAGCGAACAAGGGAGTTGGGGAAACGGAGGGAAAGTGTCAGTTGTCCAAAAGGAGGAAAGACCTGGACTCGAACTGAGAACTTGACGCCAAGGACACAAAACAACAGCTGAGAACGGGGGTGGGCTCCACGCGCCGCTGAAGCGTGTCACGGAACGTTCACGAAGGAAAACAGCCAAGTGAAAAGAGCCAAATTCGGTTGTACGGAGAGGTAAGAGGGACATGAGTCGGCCAGGTCGCGGGTACGCCCAGTGACTTCGACCAAAGATTGAACAGGAAGAAGCTAGAAGTAGCCCTCCGACAAACTGCCGGGATACTATTTCTGCCGTCCGCTTGCTCAAGTGTACATACACCGTGTCATAGGTGGACCGATTCCGCGATCGCTTTGCGGAACCGAAAACTGCATCCGTTAGCCGCAACGGAAAGACAGAAATCGGCGTGACGCGTCTAGAAAAGTGGCAGGAGGGAGGCAGTGTGTCACGCCAACGCAGGGGCACAAGAAAGTCAACTGCAGGACAGGGCCCTTGAAAGACACCCCACGCCCTGGAAAACAAACGGCAATGCAGAGAAGCGTTGTACAGCGAACGGCATGAGAAAAGGCTGGGGGGCGTCCGGAACAAAACGAGTGGCGTAGTATCGGGTGAACGCCAGCTCCAGTGGCGGCAACTAAGATTACCGTAACGAGTTGAAACCAAGGAGGGACTCGCAGCAGGGAAAGATCACACGACTGGAAAAGGCAGGGCGTACACACAGGATGGAGAGTTCCTAGCAGAGAGGAACAGTGTCGAGAGAGGTTGCCGTAAGGAAAGGAAAGAAAGCCTCGGAGAGACAGGAGTCGAGAAAACGGGTGGTTTTTTGGAAAGCTGAGAGAGGGCACCGGCGCAAAGATAGTAAGAGACGGAATGAAATCAAGTTGGAGGGGGAGCGTCAGCAGCAAAAGCGGCGTTTCGCGCCCATCAGGAAAAAGCGAAAAGGAAATTCACGACCAGGAAAAAGAAAAGCAATCGGCGCCGAAAAAACCATTCCTTCACCTATCTCGTCCACTTCACACGACAACAAGGACGGTTCCTCGTCGCCAGGTTCCAGCTCTGTAAATTGAACACTTTCGCGCTGTTCCTCCTCGTCCGTAGCGCGTAACTCATTTTCGCATGTAGTCTATGCAAAACGACTCCCCAAGTTTCTACGGCAGTGTCCCTCCCCTCCCCCCTCTTGGCCGTCAGTCTCTTCGGCCGTCTTTTCCAGAAGCATGCACTTCTTGGGAAATGCGCAAGCCGTCCTATATTCGAACAAGGCACCCCAACCGGAGACAGGAATCCGGAAGCGCGCCGAGTCACCGAAACCCAGCATCTCAGTATCAAGATGGGTGGAAGCGGAATCATAGGGACGAACCGCCCGCAGAATCACCCGGCACTGTGTCCATGGACTCGTACTGCATGTTTTGCAAGACACGACACTTCATTTCAAAAGTGTGCTATCGAATGTCGGTGTGTGTTGCTGATGCAAGAGCGGAGCGGTACCTCTTCCCTGGAAAGCTTGTGCTGGACGACACCCATGTTTCTGTACTGGAAAGCAACTGAAGCATGGAACACCCTTAATGTCCTACAACTCCGTGGGAATTCAACAGACAGTTGGTAGTCGAGAAACGTTCGTCGGCTGGGACCAAGAAAGACCAGTTGCAGCATGGCACAGTTGATGCCTTCAGAAACGTGCGCGTAAGCCTGGAAATGCACGGCAGCGCACCACGCTTCGAGAATCAGTCACTGTATTGCTATTGCTATGTGTGGTGACGAATCTGTAGGACGTGACCGCATCTATGAGATGCTCATGCGTTCGTCAGTCTCGGACAGCAGACTTCACTTGTGACCATACCGGCAGCGGGTAGATAAACGATACACCCATGAGAAGTCAAATGTAGCCTGTTTCGTGCACTTCCCGATTATCGTGGGGGGGGAAGACTGCTGGGCAATGTCTCCTCGACGGACGCATTAGAAGAATGCCTCGCTCGAGTGAAGTCGAGCCGAAAAAAAGGCCTCACAAAAAGTGTGACTCGAGAGAATCAGACGTCAAACTGGTGACGCGGTAGCTCTTTGCCTCCTCATCCTGTTGCATGCTCTCTGTGTGGTAGTCAGGAATTTTGCAAGGTGTAGCCTTCTCTTCGTATTCACAGGACGCTCGTCCATCAGTGAGACAGTACGTACGAGGGAGGACACCAGGCGCCGCATTGTTAACACGCCTGCAACGAAGCTAGACGTCTCAATAAGGAATTGAAAACTGTAGCACTTTATTACATTCTTTACCTCAATCTTCAGCTAAAAATTCGTTAGAGTTATGAAGATCGTCCTCTACCACTGCGCCTGGCTAACGAGCGCGTCTACCCACGGGATGCGAGGGCCGTTTGATCTGGAGCTGCAGTCTCTTGTTCCCGCACTCGTGATTTCTACATTGTTTTCTTCTGCATAGGACGGCCTCCGACGGCAGATGAATATTGGGAGGCCTTGTTCCTCAAAGAATCTAAGAATCTGTGAGGTGTTAAGTGTTGTGGCTCGTGTGCCTTCACCCGGGGAACACTGAGCAACAATGCACGGCCAACTTTCGTTGGCGCACAACACACCAACGTCTTCTCCTCTTTGTCGAGGATTACGTCTCTGACCTTGGATGTACACGTGGTTGCTGCTGACCGTAACAATGCATTCCTTTGCCGAAATTTTCGCTGAGGGTGCCAGTTCATTTACACTTTTCAACCGTTGCATCCACCCAACTACGCTTACCGCAAGGTATTGATAGAAATAAATATACTAGCAGGCTGTTCAGCTGACTCGCTTTATTATTCGGTTAAAAACATGACGAAAAGTAGAATGCCGCTCCCCTGTTCCTTACTACCTCTCGGGCTCTGGACATGCGAGCGCTTTAATGTGAGAGTGTGAATCCAACACCGGAGTCAGATGTGAAAGACGTGAGGCATTTGTGCACACCCTCGCTCCTTTTTGGGTGGCTTTTTCGCGAAAAAACGGCAATGGAGTCGATCGAAAAAATGTGGTATCGCACACCCCTATCTACTTGCTTGTCTCAAAACGTGGGTACAGAGCCTCGAGATATTCGTGACGTATGCTTTCTGCTGGAGAACCACCAGCCAATTTTCACTTGTCTGTCAAGGTTATATTTCCTCGAGATGGGAAGATGTGACCTTCGATTCATCTATCTGAGGCAATACAAGAGGCGATTTAACATTCTCCATTTGAGAACGTCGGTTTTGCAAGGGGTTGTGCTGCTTATCCACGACGAGCGAGAAATGGGGTGTTTCCCCCCTTCGCGAGAAGCGACGTGGAAATAATCTAGAATTCCCGGGAAACGTGTACTAATCCAACCTTGAAAGGAAGCAATACCCAAAACTTCGGCGATGCTAACCCGGTTACCATCTGAATTCTTTCTTTTGGTCATTCGGAGTGCAACATTACAGCCTGACAGATTCTTCGTGAGAACAGATCTGGGCACCCCATGTGTCTCTACTATTCGCCTATATGCACAGTATAATAAACAATATACATATATGTAAGTTGTAGGTGAGGCTGTCTGTCCTGGTCGATAGTATCACACGACGGTTGTCAGCACGCCGATCCGTGCAGTCTGAGCGACTGAAAAAATCCCTGGGCAGTTCCTATTCTCCAGTAGCTCCGAAACTCGCCCGCTGGGGGATTGATTTGTCTGTGGAATCTGCAATCGCTACAGCTTTACAGCGTTAGGACCGGTAGAGCAGTTAACTGGCGAAACACACAAAATGCATTCTCAGGACGCACTCCCCAGGCAGTTGAGAACATCCTACGCAGCACACTGTCCTGTGGCTTCCTCGGTTGTGTTCGGAGAGCATCCATGTACAAGCGCGGGATATGCATATAGATCGACATACGCATGCATACAAGAAGAGGCAGAAGGAATTCTGGACGCAGACTGCGCCCTCACTACACCGGTCGAGACAGGCATGCGCTTGTGTACACACGCACCTCTGTTTTGGCATCTGTATACGCACGTGTACAAATATGCACGGGGGACCCGCCTCGGACGTCCGTTTTTCGAACACGAACTGCACGCTCAAGTCCAGTTCTAGTTCGTCTTCCCAGCGTTTTGTGTCGCCTTGGGTTGGGGCTCCGCAGACGCTGCTCCCTGCGGAGTCCCTGCCGAGGGCACACGCATGAAGACCGTCGGTGTGAGGCCAGCATTGATTTCCGGGTCCATGAGTCGGGGGTTTTTGGCCACCTGCGACAGCAGGCACTCTCTCAGAAGCAAGTGCGTCTGAAGGTAGTCGTATTTCTCCCAGATGTGCTGCAGAGAAAAGTTCGTGTATCGCCCCTTCAGTGTCACCTTTCCTGGTTCTTCAGGGTTCACGACGGCAGTTCCCGCAGCGCAGGAGCCGGCTGTCGGTTTCCCCTTCACCGCCGCAAAGGCCTGCATCCACCGGAAAGAACGCGCAATGTCTTTTGAGAGAACAGCGGCAGCGCCGCTTGCAGCCGCGGGAGGCGACATTTTTTTATGAACAGAGACTACGGGACAGGAACACGGAGAAATCGAGCGACGGTGGGCACCGGGAAGTCAACTTGAAGGAAAACGCAGACGGTCGAAAAAGGACGGGAAAAAAGAGAGCTGGGACTAGAGTCGATGACGTGAAAGCAAGTAGCCGACGACAAAAATGAAAAAGATGGTGACTGCAGTACAGATATAGGGTGGCGGGGCTCTCTGAAATGGACGCGCCTCGACGACAGAGAAGTCCGGAACAAGCAGGCAGATGTCTCTGGCCTGTCGCCGGCGGAGGAACTACAAAGGGGAGACAGGCATCAATAAAAAGAAATAACGTGCAGAACAGAAACGCGTTCGACCAAACACGAAATTATGTTCCGAGAGAGGAGACACACCAAACCACCCGGAGCGATTGAGGCTGTGTCGAGTAGGGGTTTCTCCTCGGACTAAACCGACAGAGAATCCTTCGAAGAACTCGTCAGACAACGTGTCACGGTGCCTCCCAAAAGAACAACAAAAACGGTTTTCAGGCCTCTTGTCGACGCATTTGACCCGCTTCTGCACTGACGAATGCCGCCTCTGTTCTGTCGCTCAGGCGCATGCACGGAAATTCCAAACCGGCGCCTTCCAGCGAGGGACTGAGGCGTGACCCCAACTACATGCCAGCGTTTGTGCACCCACTTTGCAAGTCTCACATGTCGGGGGGCTTTGAACGCTTTCGGATAAGAATGACCGTCCACTAGGGAAAGATGAGCATTTTCGTGTTGCAATGAGGAAGTCCTTCTTGCTAGAAGGGAAGTCCAACGGTCCCAGGAAGGATGCTGCGGAGGAAGTGTACAGACACATGTGCAGTAGCAGCCCCTAGTGGTACCTCTCTCAAAGCTCTGTACTTGGCAAAATACTCGGTGCTCATTGGAGCGACGTTGAAGAAGAGTTCCGGTCATGCCTCTCGGTCAGGCTCCGTCTGAAATCTGCCGTTTTCTGTCGCCCCTCTCGTGCGTCTTCATGCACGGCGCTGCTGACCGCTACAGCTGAAACGCCAGGAATCCGTATTGCGGCCTGTGCCGTGCTGTCTCTGCCACATTTTGCAGAAACGCGTACGTACATAAGGCGAAAGATCTCTGCGGAGGTCCGAGGTTTCGTCTTTCTTCAATTCTAGAGCGAACGGTCTCTGTGAGTCACTACACCCATATCAACCGTAACTGCTGCACAGCAAGTCCGTTGCATTCTTGTCTTAGTCCCAAGGCCTTTTCATATGGTTGAGTTTCTTTGCTCCGGGTACGGCGAATGTAAAGTCTGAATAGAAAAGGAGAACTCCTCGCTCCCACCGGGTGATTCCATGCCATCTCATTTTGGGGAAAGTCGTTCTCGCGTCTAGCCTGGCGATGGGACCGCTCCAGCTCGCTTCGTGTGACGTGTCATCTTGAAATTGCCGGTAAACCTCGTGTACTGCCTCCTGTACAAGGCCAAATGACAGGAACTTCGCCTCCCGTTTCACCAGTCAACGACGCTTTGCAGGTGGGGAAGGATGCAAATGTGGAAAAGCTAGGGCGCAAGGGCCCAGCTGCGGAGTACAGGGAACTGCTTCTTTCGTTCTACTCGGAAACACAAAAATGGTTTGCCCCTCCGCCGTCTCTCTCTCCGTTTCTGCTCGCTCGAGCAGGTTTTGCGTGTACGGACACCGGAGTCATTCAGTGTCCTTTATGCGGTGAGAAATGGACGTGGCGGAAGAGAAGGGTGCGGCGCGATCCGCCGTCGACCTGTTCCACAGCGGAGCACGAAGGAGGGAATCCCTCTTTTTCAGAGACGAAAGAGCAAATACCTCCGTGCACGGGAAGACGGACGCTTCGAAAGGGCTGCGTTGAACGAGAGGACGCAGTTCGGCCTTGCTCCTCGAGAACTTCTCGTGGGGAAAATGCACAGTATCGGAGGCGTGATTCTTCTAATGATATGCATGAGTTGGCGGACGAAGAGGAAGACAGTGAGATGATAGACGCCGTTGCCCTCAGTTTCGTCCATTCGGAATGCTGCCCCCGGAGAGGAATCTTCATTTCTCTATTCGACGTTGATCTGGCCGGCCTGGCCGTCATGCCTCTGACTCTCGTACAGGACGAGAGAAGCAGGTGAGGCACATTTGCGAGAAGGCAGCGTTTTTCGTATGTCATGCGTGTTGCTCGACTTCTCGGCACCGTGGCTGTGTCTACTGTATCTCTGGCTGGATGAATGTGATAGGGGGATGCATTCACGAGTGAGCCTGAGTAGTGGATTGCCGTTTCTTCGACGCCTTCAATGAAGTCTCATGGGGAAGTGGGGACTCCAGCATTTAGATATATTTCAGAAGCATCTTGTGCATTTGCTAGCGTTCAACATCTAGTTAGAGAAGTAGCAGCAGGATGGGAGCTTAGGATGTTGCATGCTACAACTGCCTCTTTCGTATTCTTGGGGCAGGACCACGCATAAGAGTTTTTTCTCCGAACCCGCCGCCTTGCGCGACCGTCGCTGGTAGCATCAAAGAGGGCTTTTTTCCAGCTTTTTTTTCGTCGGTAACTTTGCCTTGAAAATGCACGTGCCTATTCTGGCAGTGCGGTCGAGTTTGGCAGGGTGGCGTGGCCGTTAGTCGCGGAAAAGCTTCGATGGCGTTGTGCTGGGTTTTCTTTTTCCAGGCTGAAGACTTTGCGCGACTGTCTTGGAGAGAAGGCGAGACAAGGCCTGCCGCTGATCTCTCTGCGAAGTGCACTGGGGTACCTTAGCAGTCTCATTCTGTCTAAAGCTGAGTGCCTTCGTGCACTGAGGGAAAATCCGAAATTTCTCGATCTTGATACAAGACCACTCTCACTGGCGTCTGACTCCGCAGAGCAAACGCGTAGTTCGTCAACCAGGATCCTGGCCACCAAAGAACAGAGACAAGAAAGCGAAGGTTCCTCGGAAGCAAGCAGCGCACATCACAGCGCAAAAAACACTCCACTATCGTTGCTCCTGCAGCTGCTTATTCTTCTCTTCCGCCCTTGCTTAACGAATCCTTCGGTCCCTAATGGAGATCCGAACACGGATGCCGCCGTTTTGACTGAGATCATCCTTTCTGGGCGAGCGAGGGGGGAAGCCGAACAGAGAAAACGCGTACGTGTGCAACAAGAGAACGGCAGCGTCGCCCTCTCTTTAGCAACGGCGCCAAGGTCGGTATGCGTTTTTTTCCCAGCGGAAGGTTCTCTGGATTCTCTGGAGACGGCCCGCAAGTTCCTACAGTCGTTGTCACATTCCGAAGCTTCGGGTGAAAACAAACTGTCTCTCGCAGACATTCTCGGTTGTGTGGTGGTTGATCCACTTAAGGTTCTTGCGCTTTTCGGTTGGGGAGCTGTGAGCAAATCCACAGGGGAAGATGCCGAATTCCGGGAAAAGACGGAGAAATCCTTTTCACTCCTTCAAAACGAAGGAAGAGTTCTTGAAAGCAAAAGCGGGGCGATGTCCACTTGTCCAGAAAAATCGAGCGAGGACTTGGAGCAAAAGTCTGAAGAAGCGACAGAGCCCGAACAGAATGACGCTCTTCTAGAACAGAAGGATGTTGCCGTCGAATGCAGGTATTGCCTTCGTAGAGTCGCGCTGGGGCAGTTTCGGCAGTACGCAGTCCAGTCCGAGAACTGTTCCCGTCAGGCTTCGCAGGGAGAAAGGAGTATGAGGGAGAGGATGCAGCAGTGGATGCAAGTATGCGCGGAATATTCGCAGTTCTACTGTCAGGCTTGGGACAGCAAGGCGGTAGCTCCGACTTCGAGGCGGCGCGCCGGCGAATTTTCTCTCAGTGAAGAAGGAAAAAAAGAGAGTGGTGTATGTGAGGGAAAGACAGATTTCGTGCTGGGTACGTATCTACCTGCTCCGCGTGTAGGACGGGAGCCCAGTGTGTTCGATCCTGTGCTAGAGCACCGTCTCCACTGTCCGTACATATCCGGCGCGGTCTACGGTGGTCAGGCTGTGGTTGAGAGAGTGATATCCGCCCTTTTGCCTCTGCAAATCCGTGGCTTCGAGCAAGCGCGTGCAAGGGAAGAGCTCAGGAAAGAGGCTATGGATGCCTGGAGTTGGAGGAAAAACCTTGAAACACGGAAGTGACGCGTGTGTCAAGACGCAAGAGATACTGGAGGATTGAACTTGAACCGCTGTTTAATTCTGGAAGAAAATTTCAAACGCAGCATCGACTCCGACTTCAGATACTTCTTCCTAAAACTTGAGCTCACTTAAATTTTTCAAACGATGTGTCGTGCACTCCAGTTACGAGATACAGACAACCAAGTTCTTTATGGTTGCTATACACCACCACCCACTGAACTGAATGATGCACGCTTCCGACAGAAAATCTGCGCCTTTGTCACGAATCTGTGGCAGGTGCTTCGACCAGCTCAGTCTTTAGTTCATCTTCTACTACACACCATAACAACGCGCCAAACATGTCATTTTGTTACCTAAACCCCCCACTGGGCATATTCGAAGTGTGTCTCCTGCAATACGTAGGAGCAGAAGAAAATGTGCATGTTTGCGGGCAGATACAGCACAACATGAGCGCGTTTCGTTCCTGGATACAAGTTCTTACTGAGCCATGTTCTGTATGGAGCAAGTTTGTCCTTTTCTGTCATGGCCAAGCAACGAATCACGGTTTTTTCGGAGCATGTAAAGGGCCGTAGACGACCGTCGGTTTGTCAGCCCGCAAAAGTGAACTTCTCAGCAGAGCAAAGGGACCCAGACGAGAACAGAGAAGTGAGTCTCAAAAAAACCTAGCGTGTTGTAACCACAGATATTGTCCCAGTACTGTTACTCCCGCTTGTCAACGGGAGGCAATCATCAACGCCAGTGCCTTGCATAGAGGAGAAATAACTAAATGCTGTGCACGGCCTTGTTTCCGACTAGTCTGGGCCGTAATTTGTAAACGGTGGTATTGAATTGGGGATCCTCGAGCACGTCTATTAACTGGCAGTCATACATTGAACCGCACCACCGCAGACTGTTACGGGACAAAAAAGGGCACTGTAATGATTGAGAGAAATGGCATCGTGGTCCAGTTTGTGTGCAATAAAATGTGGCAAAACGATCAACACTCAGAACGATGTTGATTCAGACAGCCGTGGTCGTGTCCCCCGTCTGAAGAGAGGCAGGACTGGGGAGCAAGCATGCTTACTTGTGTACTTTGACGAGTCTGAGTGGCGTTCTTATCAGTGTACACAGGGACGTGCTCCAGTGGAACTCTTTCGCAACACCTGCTGTTAGAGGTACAGGTACACCGAGAAAACCGACTTCGGCATTGCAGCGGTTGATGTAGGTCCAACAGAGGCTTTTCGGTATTCCCCTTGCTAAAACGAGATCACAGAAACCGTAAGACTGGTACTTCACTCGCTCTGGTTTTTCAGTGCCCCTCAATTCAGTGTGATTGCTTTTATTATCTCCTCTTTGTCGGAACTCCCAGCTAATCAATGTAAACTATACTGCCAGCTACTATGTAAACAGTCTACCACGCCAACCACCCTGTTTTTACCGAGGCGACATTCGTCCACACTCTCATTTGCGAGCGTTTGTGGGGGGTTTTCAACGGTCTACAGCAAGCTTTTGCTGGTCTACTGACAAGTCCGTCCCACCAGTCGGTGGAAGTTAAAGGAAAGTATCGAAACCATGCATTCTTCCTGTGGAGACCGGACTTCACGTTCGGCCTACAGTGGACAGATAGAGTGCTGAACCTGCTGCACGAAACAGCGGAAGAGACAAGCGTCGAGATACATTTTCCGAGACCATGGGAAATCTGGAAAACCATCGTATCACATTCGTTTTGGAGACACGCCATTTCCCTCCATATGAGGTGTCGTAGTCCGTACGCCACCGCCAGCATATTTTCCACCGAAACCGAACCTAAAGCCGTGTTGACAATCTCCTCTTTTCAGGTGCAAGTACCTTGGCATTGCAAAAAGAATCCGACCTACTCCGTATACGGGAGGCTCACGTAGAATTCTCTTGAAGCCGGGAGTCCCTTGAAGGCGTAATGAAGACGTCAGATTCTCGACTGCATGCTGAATTGTAGCGATCAAGAGAACTAAACCGAATACATACTTCTTCACAGACTGAGATTCCCGAACGAAAGCCCAGCAGACTAAGCGTCGTTTCAACAATCCACTCTAGCACACAAGCTTCAACCATATAGACTGGGCATCCCAGTAATCTCGATTCAGTCACGTTTTTTTATGTAAGCGCCACGCGTGCTGGTTGATAAAACATAGTCTGCCGTCGGTGTCTCGACTTTGCGCAGAACGCTGCCAGTCCCCTGTGCATTTGATACTCGGTTATATATTCCCCCCTAGACATGTTCCCTTCATTCTTCGCCAGTGCATCTCACGGACAAACTGTAGAACACAGCTGGAGGAATCGACGATCACCATCTCTGGAAGCGAAGAATCCGAATCAGTACACTGAAAAGGTGTGTGACTACGCCAAGCATAATGGTTTTCTGAGAATCGCGTGCTCTTTTTTGGGACAAGCAGAATATGTTCCCTCCCGCCGATAGCTACAGCGCCGGCTATCTGCAACGGATACTGGGATGAACATTGGTTTCGAACTCCCAGTGCTCATTGTTGCTCGCAGTTTATGTAAGGTGCCTTCCTTCGCGACGAACCGATGAGGGAAGGAAGTGACGGGAGACAGCCTGCTGATGAGCAGTGCACATCCGCGGAGAAACTAAGTTCTTTGATCGGCTTACTCGAAAGCACAGTCGCTGCTGTGTTAAGAGAGGTTTGTTATCACCGCATGGAGTGAAAAAAGAACATTCGATAAATATACATATATCTATCAGGAATGTCCTGGTACCGTGTGTGTACGCGCGCCCCCAGGAGAGCTGACTCCTCGAAGGCTCTCTCCCGAACCCGACACATCCAGTTTGGGCTGTCATGCGCCTCATATGGTGCCTAGTCACGGACAGTGTTGCTTTATCTCAAAATCTGCTTTTCTACTCGGTGGCTTCTGCCCAAACGAAACCACTCGTCTGCGTCTTTCCTCATTTTGATCCCTTCTCTTGTACCCTACCGGGTATACTGTCCAACGTGTGCGATGCAAACACTTTACACGAGAACTCGCTTCCGCAGGGTCCGCTTTCTCTCAATACAGAGAAAAGCTGGGGCAGGAACGAGATCCCAAAATATTTTCTCCCGTTTTCAATTAGATTACACGGGAGACAC
Source organism: Neospora caninum Liverpool (assembly GCF_000208865.1). Classification (NCBI taxonomy): domain Eukaryota; phylum Apicomplexa; class Conoidasida; order Eucoccidiorida; family Sarcocystidae; genus Neospora; species Neospora caninum. Next base: position 761,853 of record NC_018394.1, on the reverse strand, counting down.
TGCCCGCAGCAACCCTCCCTATTTATCACTCCGAAACGCACGCACATCAGTGCACACACGACAGATTTGTCCAGAACTTGAAGAGCAGGACGCGGGAGAAGGAAGAACGCAGAGCAGAACAGAGAAACCCTCTCGCCGGCCCTCAGACTAGGCACTTTTGGCGACATTTAGCCCGTCGGATACACACATAAGCCGTCGCGAACTACCACTCATGCGGTAACGTGCGCAGGACGAGTTTGGTCCGTACAAAGAACACACTCAAACACGAGACATATATAGACAACTTCTATGGACTTCCTCATGGAAGAGTGTGATCTTGCACGACCGGAACGCATATCTCCCCCCCCGCCTTCCCAGAGGACAGCATCCCCGTTAACTTTTACTCCTTCCATTCCCAAAAATTTACTGATCAGCCTGCTCAGCGGGCTTCTCTCCGCCCTCTTGCTGCTGCTGGTCTGCTTGCAGATCCGAGGTCCAGAGAGTCAAGTTATCACGCAGAAGCTGCATGATAAGAGTGCTGTCCTTGTAAGAGTCCTCGCTAACCTGAAATCAAAGCACGCATGTACACAATCTCGCGCGGGTTCACATCCTGTGTCGTGTCCAGAAAAGGACACATCTACAGCTTGGTTGCTATTTCCCCATAAAACGGACTCCCCAGCGACCGAACTGGAGAAAGCTCACAACCGACTGTTCTCCTGCAGCCAAGATATGACCCACCATGAGACTCCCGAGAAACACATCGATGCCCAGACACCCCGAACATTCGTATTCAGGCCGGACCCAGGACTAAGAGCGAGACTTACGTTATCAAATTCAGTAATCGCATCATCAAAGGCTCTCTTCGCCATTTCGCACGCCTGCTGCGGCAAGTTGAGGATCTCGTAGAAGAAGACAGAGTAGTTCAAGGCAAGGCCAAGACGAATAGGGTGAGTCGAGGGGAGTTCCGCCTCCGCGGTTTCGGTCGCCTTCTGGTACGACTCCTGGGCTTGGTCAGCAGCCTGTTTCTTTCCCTCCTCGCCACTGAACTCGGAGATGTAGCGGTAGTAGTCTCCCTTCATCTTGTAGTAGAACACCTTACTCTCACTGTCCTGTACACACACACATATATGCCACACCCAAATTTCAGATGACCACCACGGCACCGAGGTATATGGAAAAAGCAATCGCCTTGCGATGAGCAGCAGCACAAACGCGTGGATTATGTCTCGTACACACATAGCTGCCTCTTCCACCCGCAACTGCGACACCCATTCCACATCTAACTGGATTAAACAAGTTGTTCCACGAACGCACCCTGGCCACGAAACTCGAGGATGATTCACGAAACAGTATAGTGAGACCCACGCCTAGACGCACCATTCACCGACCCCCGACTAAGCGTGCGCGACTCGCGCCGAGTTAAAGGCGCGAAACTGGGGACATGCATCGACTGACCGAAGTTTTCGGAATGAGTTTGTCGGTGAGAAGTTGAAGGATGTCGTGGCAGATCTTGTTCAATTCCTCCTCGACCTTTTGCCGATACTCGGCAGCGAGGGCTTTGTTTTGCATGTGCTGCTTGCTGAGTTCCTTCTGCTCAACAGAAGAAATAATGCGCCAGCTGGCTCTGCGCGCGCCGACAGCATTCTTGTACGCAACAGAGAGGAGGTTACGCTCCTCCACGGACAGCTCGTCTTTCGGCTGCTGCTCATCGAGGCAGTTTTCCACCAAATTCTTCATGGCCTCCGCCATTTCTGAGAGTCCACAAACACAACAAAGGCAGACCAGGGAAAACATTTGCAGTGCGTATTGCCCCATTCTGCACCAGCACACAAACACGGGGGTAATTGCGGGTATACACCGACGAGAATCACAGTACCCGGATATACCGATTCTTCACTGACGAACAGGAAGCGAAGGAGCACGTGTGTATCACGGAAGCGGTGCCGTTACCGGGACAAACGGTTCAGCATGAGAGGCACAGCCGCGCGCCCGGTAAGCGCAGTCAGACGCAGCGACGGAGATTCTGCACAGTTCCACCAACTGTAGCACTCCAAGACACATGTGAAGTTGGCGCAAGATCGCAAGGTTGAATCCAAAATGAGGCCTCCCTGGCAAACGGCGTCACCCAGTAGTCTCTTATGGATGCCCGGGACACTACATTGCGGTTCCTCGATCGAACACCCATCGCACGGCTCCAGCGACATCTACAAAGTGCCACCCCAGAAATACAATACACCCACGTGAAACGAAATGAATAAGGAAAACGAAAATGCGAATGGCCAATGACGCGACAGCCGACCAGCCGACCCGCGTGCGAGCGGCGCGACGGGGTGACACACGGCCGGAGTGCCCACGGAGACCAAATGCACGGAAGCCTGAGCATTTGACGACTCCGGGTGAACTCTCAAATTCCGATCCCACGCACACACCCCATCAAGCTCTGAGAGAAGTTCGGAAAGACTGTAAGCAATGTCTGCCTCGTAGTGCGTTTTTCAAAGACGCGCGCGTGCGCACATGTCGACGAACGCACATCGTCGGGGCCAGAGCGGAATGTGGAAGGCACACAACAGGAACAAACCCGCGCCGAGTGCCGAGCACAGGAGACGATGCACATTAGTTGTGGGACACCAAAACGGAGCAGCAGGTGCTTTCAAAAGAAGCGACGTAGGAGAGGCAGGAAATTCCTGATGGATGTACAGGGGGGCCGGGCGCATCTCTCTGGGTGGGTTGGGGCGACCATGGAAGGTGGGGTTCTGCCGGAGAACGGGGGAAAAGGGATTGAGACAAGGGCGATAAATTTACCATACACGAAATTGGACGATGCCACATCTTAAAAGAAGACATTTCACGAGAGCTTACCGTCATAGCGCTCCGCTTGCTCCGCAAGCTTCGCCTTGTAAACGTATTCATCGCGCAGATTTTTGATTTCCTCCGCCATCGTGGATACAGGTACGCAGGACAAAAAGAGAGGGAGCGACGGAAAAGGCCCCGAGAAAAAATAGGAAAACGCCGCAAAAGAGAAACAAAAAAGTCACGCGCGTGGGAGATGTGAAAGACAAGGAGTGGGCGACGTGTGGACTTTTTTGCTGAGGAAAATGCTATTATTATCCGTGCTCACCAGCAGGAGCAGCACCACGACATACGATTTTGGGATCCACCACCAGATTTTGGGGGCAGCAGGGTAGTGTAGTACTAGCTGGACTCTCTCTCCTTTCCTTCCGCTCCGAATCAATCACGCGCGCGCGCCGCTAAAGCCAGGGGCGAAATACGCAACAACACCCACAGGGGGGGAGGGTCGTACGAACGGCAACAGGCACATACAGTATGCACCAGACAGGGGTTGGCAGAATCAACAGGCAGGTTCCTTATATGAGGTATCATCCAAAGACCGCACATAATGCTATATCTGTACACCGAGAGAAGCGATCAGAGGTGGACGCGCGGGGATTTACGGTTGTTCGTGCCGTCTTGTTTGTGTGGCAGATGACGAAAACTCGTCTCGGGGAATGATGGTGGCCTGTCGCCAAAAAATATAGCCCCGGCAGAGCCGGCAACGGCATTGCTATGTAGAGGCGAAAAACGAGCAAAGTTCGAGGAAAAGGCGTCCACCTTGTGAACGCCTCCCGCAACACACGCACACACACACACACGAAAACAACAGGTGCGTGCACTGCGCGAGTCACGATTGACGCCCTGTAAATGCTGAACGTGAGAACATGTGAGATGCATTTAACCTCCCCGGAGGGCCACAACTGATGTGTGCATTGTTTAGCGGTTCCGGAAGTTGCATTCGCTTCAATGACGGGGTAGTACGCAGTCTGCAACTTTTTTACTGGGGGGGGGGGGGGGGATCCCGGCTCGCCCGAACGGTGAAAGCAAACATGACTGGCTTTCTACAGCGAAGCCAGAAATGATTTAGGGCTACAGAACACACTTTTTCCCCTTCCGGACTGCGGGCGGTTGAAAGAGCATTACACACTGGGTTCGGTGGAGTACTACACGCTTAGCGTCGTCCACAGAGAGAGAGCATCGCGCAGGCGGAGCTGACTAACTGCAGGCGGCTCTCCGTCGAAGCAAAGGGGCAAATTCTGCTTTATGTAAGCGAGGACTAAAAACTGGGACCCGAAGCAGCGGGGGAATTGCCCGGCCGTGAAAGGTGTCCTGACTGTAGTGGACTCACACGATATGCGACGGCGAAATGTACACGTTGGAAACAAACTGCGTCGAGCTAGTAATGGACCCGCCTACGATGGTGTGTCACTCGTAACTGGCCGATGGTTTTGCTGCGCTACCAACGCATCATTACTTGATTCAGGCCCCCTGCTCCTCACCTAAAAATCCAGGTGGGAGGGCCTGTAGTAATCGTTCTTTCGCGTATGAAATAACCCACTGGTATTCAGAGGGACGGAGTGGCGCGAGACTGATACGTTGGGATATCCTTGGGAGGCGCGACGGAGACAACGTCACACGTAGCGGACGCTCGGGGGTGACTATCATGGTCCTGGCTTCTGTTCAAAACTGGAGAGGCCCACCGAAGAACATTGTAATGCACCGGAATAAATGGATTACTCAGTTTTGGGCAAAACGTCGTGGAACAGGAGTATGTGTCGACATCTACTGCACGGCACTTTGTACGAGCGAAGGACAAACACTGAAGCAAAATGCGCCGATCGCGACGGACACTGGCGGCGGGACGAAACAGCGGCCATGCGTTCGACAGCGAACCTGTGTCGACACAGCCTCTCGTGACACGATACCGATAGCTGTGGCAAATTGATTCGGCCGAGTGGTCGAGTGTACTGAAACGATGAATTGGTTTCCAAAAGTCAACCTTCCGCTTGAGCACAGCCACTGTTCTCTCTGAAGAGGTCTAGGATCCTGAGGCGTGCGTTCCTAGACCCCATGGACAACGTACACACGGTTGCATCGTCGATTCCAGCAAGTGTGTTTACACTTGCTCAGTTTTTACCCCGCTGTCGTGTCTCTTTTAGCTCTGCCGTGGTGTTGTGCGCGCTGCTTGAGGCGACTCTGGTCCACGAGGGGCCCGAATGCCCTTCTGCTTCGTTGTGCGATCGCAACATGTCACACACATCGGTGAAACGGGCTGGTTGTTAGCAACAACAAAGAAACCACTCTTCTGTGTGGATACGGCTACATAGACATTTCAACAAGACGCATTTTGGAATTCGGAATTCTCTGCTGTTTCATGTGCCGACTTGGCAAGTTAGGTTACTGCGTGTGCCAATTGCCGTGGACGAAGGCCAAAGGCATTGCCAGAAAAGCCACACGTCCACACATTTTCGCTCTACTGTCATTGACGCCCTTGTTCAACAGCCATAGAATAGTGGCAGTTGGCAAGCGCCTGCGTGCGCCCTGCGTAATCGCTTGGATGGGCCTGAGGTGGCTACAAGTATTGGCGTGTTTACGTAGGCGTACAGTACAGAGTACATACCCGAGTGCGGCGAGGGAGCGCAACAAGAAAACATCTTTAAGGAAGCCGTATACAGCGTTTCTTTCGTATAACGGCAACTTAACTCGACACTCACAAGCGGGAGCCCACGCAAGAGGCCGCGTTCGAATGTGGTGGGAGTGGATTCTTTCAGCCACCTCGGTGAACAGTTTCCTGAGGTCATGTTTCATAGTTATGAGTCGCTTGCCGCCTTTGGCTCTCTCCGGAACTGGAACTTACCCCCCCAAGTATTCTTCACAATTCTCGAGTCAGTTGCTCCAGCATGACTGTTCGGACATAAGCCGCTTCGGATACACAGTTTTCCTTGGGGAGAGGGCGGGCGTACAACGGGCTTCCGGTCGCCAGTGGAGCTGCCTGAAGTCCCCGGCCATACGATACCAGCAAGCGTTTATGATCAGTCTTTGCCTGCGCGTAGAGGAACGACGCAGGTGCTTCAAGAACATCTTAAGCTATCGCCGGCATCCGTTCGCTAACTTTGAGTAACTTGAAGACTTCTTCGTGAACATTTTGTGAAGCTGCGCAGTTGGCGGTTGTACGGAGTACAAATCCTGCGAATGACTGATGGGATTTATACAGAAGAAACGATTCTGTGAAATTGATTCTCCGTTGTGAACAGTGGCATTCACGAAAAGGAGCCGATCTGTGAAGCCAAAAAGGATGCTTTGAGGCCTAACGGAGAACAGTCGGTCCGCCCCGTCAACAGCGTAAGCTTGTAATGTGTGCACAGGGTACCTATTCGAAGAGCTATCCTCGAATTTTACGTTAAAAGGTTCAACAAGCAAGATGGCACCAACGGTGTTTCGTAGTGACTTTTGCTGGAAATCAATCTGAATCGTCTCTGTACCGAGCACCTAGTTCTTAAGGAGACCCAGAAAAGGAACCGTTAGCCTTTTGAAAAGCAACGCGTTGCACCACTTACGTCGTAATTGTTAATGGACAAGCACGCGTGCACCCGCAGTTTGCCTCGCGGCAGAAACTTGTCCTCTGCCCTCCGTTACCTTTCCTTTCTCCAGCAGAATCTCCTCTGGTGACCTTCCACCGACGACATTGCCTCTGTGGTCGAGGTTGCCGCTTTTGCCTCTTGTGTCCCGAGTCCTAAAATCCTATCTGCTGATAGAACTCGTGCAGGGAAGACAACCAGGAGAACCTCGATTTCTCGTCTTCAGACCAACATGATCTACCGCTCTCTCGGAGCGCCATCAAAGAGGTTCTGTTCCGCCTCTTGCATGGGAAATTCTGATGAGAGAGAATGCCACGCCCAGAGATGGCGCTTTTCGCTCCGCGGTTCTGCCCGCTTCTCATTCAGACGCTTTAGACTTCTCACCCTTTAGCTGTGCCGCAGTAGGCAACTAGAGAAACAGTCCCGTTGGCAGACGGCACTTTGTCGGGCGTCGAACACTCTTCCAGTTTCTCGTTTCTCGAACCTTTATGGCTAACTCATGGCTTTCTAACTTGAGCGGCAACGGAACACGAGGAAAAAACGATGGTACCGACACGGTCTGCGCCTGGCAGCTAGAGAGTACAGAAGGCGTCCTTTTCCCTCAATACTGCACAAGTACGGGGGAGTCTCTCCACGGGAGACACTGCAACCCAGTATACTAACGCGTGGTGATCCTTTCATTCCATCGCTCACGGGGACACCGGTATCTTTTCAAACTCCCTGAGCTCCACTGGAAACCGTCCGAGAAAGCAACCGGAAAACACGTAGCGGTTAGCTTTTCCAGGCATCGTTTGAAAGGAGCCGGCAGTGACCGACTGAGTAAACTCTCGGCTGTTTGGCGCCGGCGAAGAGCGACAGCAAAATGGCAACGGATTTCGGGGCCTCAAGCCCGCCTTTAAAGAAAGTGGAAGAAGTGGAAAACCTCGAGGATCCTGAGAAATGGTTCGACGACCTCGACGAAGACACTGAATTCGCCAACTACGAAGGTGTGCGCTGCAGAGAGAGCAAACCGATTAAAAGCTACGGCTCGACAATATGCAGAAAGCGATTCCCCCGTACTTTTCCTGTCGCCAGGGTAACCTCTCCTTTCGCGCGTAGATTATGGCTGTGTATCTTCAACTTCCGCTCCGGCCCTCTTTCCTTCTTTGCGAACGTTTTGCAGCTGATCTGTGTTGGGACATTTGGGGGTCGAGCTCCGTTATCAGTGAACCGCCTACTGAAGAAGACCGTTTCTGCACGTCTCTCCCACCTGAAGAGACAAAACCTGCCGACCACCTCGGTCTGTTTTTCCCTTTCGATTCCTTGTTGATTCTCTGTTGGCTCTTCTGCTTTTTCGCACGATCAAACGTCGACAGGGGAACGCGAGCAGAGACTGAAACGAATCGAAATCCTGAGGAACTCCGTGATTGTCAGAAACATCCGACAGACAGAGCAACTCCTGACGGAGTTACAGGTGAGTGAGCAGAAGAAAGTTCCCTGGAGTGCCCTCAAGATGGTTTAGACCTAAGCGTTGGATTCAGAGACAACGGGGTCCCCTCTTTCCCAAACCCACGATTTCTGCGTCTGAACACCACGAGATACGTTCGTCCCGCAGTTGGAGGTCACACGCCTGAACCAATCTGGACACGTCGTGTGGACGGAGGACAGAAGAGCAGTGCATAATTCTGTAAGCATCTCAAACAGAACCCATCGTTTGCCTCGTCAAGACCCAACCGGACGCGGAGGTGCCGAGTCCTCACCGCACATCTGGGAGAAAAACGCGTGCGAGGTGTGGAGGGAGAAGTTGGCCTGCACGTATATCCACGGGCCCTTTTTTGCAGGAGTCGTCTCTTTGAAACACGAAATCTTTGCAGTTCCTGGACTTCAAAACGAATACCTGCTCTCTCCATTCGTGGGGCGCCACCGCCTGTTTACGGTCTTTAAATTGCCGAATGCCTACCGTCGAAAGACGAGAGGCACGCGCTTACATACTTCCGCTCCTGTTTCTCGACGCGCGTCGCTGCTTCCTAGACCATCATGAAGCCTGACACAATTACGCTCGGAGTCGCAGATGCGGAAGATGTGCGTCACCGAGACGAAAAGGAGGCTGAAAGTAAATTTAATGCGAAGCAGGAAGACGCGATTCGCTTTCAACGGCAAGCAGCAGAATTCGAAAAGCGAGAACAAGTGGCTCGGCAGAGACTCCTGAATCAACTCGCTGAGAGAGAAAAAGATCTCGACGCCAAGGCTCAAGATGCAGCCGTGCGCGACAAAGAGAGACAGGTCGGGGAAACAGCGTCTTGAGAGGAACGCCAGTGTGTTCTTACAGATATCGGGCGTCTCTGCCTCGAAACGGGATGACCTGAACGTGTGAAAACCAAATGCGTCGACTCATCAAACAACAGATTGCGGCACACCCGTTTGTCCCCATTCTGGAACCCGTCTTGATGAGTCAGAGCAAGCATCTGTGCACACTTCTTTCTCCGTCTCTGTATCTCTCAGTATACTGCACACCTGTATATGCGCCGTTGAACACCTCGCTCCTCCCCTATGGCTGTGTGTCTTTATGAGGAGACCGACGCTGCTACTGCTGACCAGGGACAGGGAAAAAACAAGCTTGCACGTTCAGGCCCAGAAAAAAGAAAGGGAGTCTGCTTGCGGTCGTCGGGCCGTTTCGCAAAAGTTGCCCTGCAGAGAGGCACTTTGGCGTCGATAGTGTTGAGCGTTCCCTTCTCACGGTTTGGAAGTTTCCGTGAACCTGGTGGAGTCTCGTCGCGTGATGCCCCCATCCTGAAATCGGCGCCTATTCACCCGCCGCGACCCTGTCAGGACCACCTCAACAAGACACTCCGAGCAGCGGAGTACAAACTCCAAGCGGCGTTGAGCGTTCGCAAAGGCGAGTTGAAAACCACCTACGGCTCTCTCGGCCACGACAGGGCGTACACGCGCTTTGCGACGGAGCAGAAAATCCCCGAAAAGAAGGCCTTTATCGGTGAGAGAAACGAGAAAACTGCTCGGGAGGATCTCTCTCGCTTAAACCTTGCTGCAAAACGATACGGCAACAAAGCAGCTGTGCACATGTGGACAGACCGTTGGACATCCGTGGGTCGATACACACTTTCGTCTGCCTGCCGTCCAGGACGCGAACAGAAGCGGAAACGGCGAGGAAACTGGCGCCCTTGAGAAACCGTGAACTCGCGTGTGTTCCGTTCGTCGCGAACCGCGAAGGGAAAATGACATTTGCCTGTTCCTTACGTCAGTACAGAGGACACAGCGAACGCATCGACGAGCCTACCTCGCTCCTGACGCCTTCTGTTTCTGCCTTTTAAGTTCCCGCGAAAGCCGGGAAAGAAGTGACCGTCGGAGACGGGAGGAAAACAGCGTTCGATCCCTGCGCTTTTGCTTCCAGGGAAGAAGTACAAGGTCGACTGGGCGCACGCGCCTCAGCCTCTTCGTCTTCACGTGGATGCATGCCGAGCTGTCAAAGACAAACTCCCTCAAGGCCAATACGTCATCATGGCTTCGGTGTGGAATAGACTGGGTACGGAGTCGCGAGTTTCCGTGCACTGGAAGCGAGAGATAATCCTCATGCGAAGGTTCCGTCTCCTTTCCAGAGTTCTTCAGTCACCCCGTTTCGTTGCAAGTAGTCACACGCATGCACACGCGAACATATATCTTTATCTGGAAAACGGTTTTTCGGCTCAGATCGATACATGTGTGTGGATATAAATGCGTGTGGATATACAAGGATGTAGACCTGTGAGGAGCGTTTGCGAGGCAGCGGCTTTCTGTGTCTCTGAAAAAATGCTGAATTCCACATGCAAGGAGGGGCCGTTCAACGACCTCGCATGAGATACATCCGTGGAGGACTGGACAGACCTTTGAGGGGACGGAAAGCAAGGACCAGTCTCCAAATGCAAATGTCACGGAGAAGGCGAGGGAAGAACACGGCTTATCACGCAGAGCCCGAACACTGTCTGGCAGAGATGACGTGATTCTAAGACTGCACGCGATCCGGTAAATATTTCCAAGATATAAGCCAGCAGTCCAACGCGTACGCCACAGGTTCTCCGCTGTTCACGTGTGTGCATCCGACGTGGTGCCTTCCCCTTTTTCGTCTTCGCTCTTTTGTCCTCCGTTTTGCGTTTCTTCTGTTTCTCACGTTCCGCCCGCATGCACCCACCGTTCTGTCTCTTTTCCGTTTCACTCGACTCTAGGCGGGCACCGCCTTCAGTGGTCGTCTCTGCAGAATCTGGAAGACCACGAGCAAGACTCGAAGAAGAAGTCAGTCTTGAGACAAGTGACGGACTTGCTGGACGACAGCAAGCGAAGGGCGAAGGAGCTTTCTGGCGTCATCAGCACTTCCAGTGCAGTCACGGCCCCTGTCGCACATTCAGGGCTCTGGTACACCGACGTTCTACGGTGCGTCAAAAGAACAAGACATACACATCTGTCCCTCGAGATCTCGCTGCTCTGTTCTTCCTACCTGTGTCTCTACATGGATAGAATGGATAGACGCGCAAGAACCCGAGACACTTCCACGCTGCTTTCTACGGAATGTGTGCATCAAAGTCTCTCTCTCCCGAGCTGCTGGATGCGCTCTTCAACATCTCCCTCTTCCATCTGCATTTTCAAGTCTTCCGCGTCCCTTCTCCAACTATCTCGCGTGTGTGTCCTCCATGAAGTGCATGCGGAAACAGTTCGTTTTCGAGAAGGTTGTGCGTCACGTTCTGAATGCACGCTGGCTTCCACTGCGGTTTTGTATAACTTTGCACGCGACTCGAAGACGCACTTTTGCTTTTTTCACTGTCTTCCAGATTCGACCAGACGATCTACTTGGCCTGCCCGCCAGAGAAAGATATCACGCCGTCCATGTGCCTCGTTCTTGAACTCTACTTCCTCAGAGGAAGTGTCTCTCCAGTCGACAAGGTGGGGCGATAAATTCAACTACACGCTTTCTTAGCAATCATAAAGAACTCGATTGTTTCTGCATCTCATAACTGGAGCCATATTCAGTATCCTAGGTGTACACCCTTATATATGTATATGCATACATACATGTGTGTACTTCTATATATATGCATGCACCTGTGTATACATGCGAGGGCGTATGTGCTTATGTTGATACGACTTTCCAGTCACAGATATATATATATATATATATATATATATATATGGTTGTGTGTAGCGAGGTGTACAGTTCTGAGATGAATTCCTGCTGGATCGTCCATGAGAACGTGTGGAGATCTCTGGACGACGCTGCCTTTACACCTGGTTGTAGAAACAAAGAGGACACGTTTCCAGCGGTGGGAGAACCGCAAAGAAGGACACTTTCCCTGACCATGTGCGACTTGTATTTGAGCGTCTGAGCACGGTCCTCTGGCGAAGCCGCCAGACCGCTAACATAAATTCGCGAAGAAGTGTGTGCCTTTAACCGAGAGGCGTGTGAACCGATACCTGCGGAGTCTCTGCACGCTGAGATTTGCAGGTTGTTGCGTGGGGAGCCTTCCCCCTCGTGGATTCCGATTTCAAACTCATCTCCGGATGCTTCAAGGTGCGTCTCTCGCGAAGAAACTGAACGAAAATGGAGAAAGAAAGAAGGGAGGCACTTCTTTCGAAGCACCTGACGCAACGTCTCATGTTCGCGATCCAATCTCCTTGCTTCATCTCGCCATCTCGTTTGCATACCGCCTCTATCGACCTGCCTTTCTACGTCTACCCATGTACATATGCATACATATTTACACGTATTCAAAGAATGCGGAGTGTGCTTTTTCAGGCGTTTGCGTCGGGGGGAACGTGCGTGTATGTGGGTTCCCGCTGAGTGTCTCAGTTTTCACCCACGCGTCTTTGAAAACTTTGTTCGAGGTCGGGGCTCCTCATGCATGCGGATTCAGGTTCCCCTGATTCGCGGGCATACCGACCCGTCGGTGACCATGTACGCACAGTACGAGAAGCTGTACAGAGAAGACATTCAGACGTGGATCGGCAACCTGTACTTTCGCTGTGACCGCATGCCCAAGTATTCCGCGGGCCAGCTCGAGTTCGAGGTTCTCCTGAACTACACCGGAAATCTGCTAGGTGTAAAAAGGAGACAGCAAAAGCCGGAAGAGACAAGCAATGAACTCCGCGAAAAGGGTACGAGAGGGGACAGGCAGGGAGAAGGCGGAAGACGCAACGTTCCGGGAAAACTCCAGGGCGTACCCACACGAATTTGGAAACCCACGTGTCTGCATTAGAGAGACGCCCCTGCCTCCGTTTTTGCCGACACACATCGAAGCCAAAGAGGTTCCGGAAGCGTTCGATAACAACGCTGGCATTCTTGAACTTCACTCCGATGTGGACTCGGGGCATACACATTCTTCAGAGAGCGCCTGTGAGATGAGAAGAAGCCTTCTGCGTTGCAGGTTTCTTCTTTGAGGAAGACCATGAAGGTCGGAAGTGACGGCTTCGTGAACCGAAACGTCCGAAGGCACGGCCATGCGTCTCGCGTTCGAGTCTCGGGCTCTTCGCCCCTTCTCGTCTCGTTTTTTTTCTCGCTTTCCAATTCGAACAGTAGCCTATTTCTCTCTCCGCGCGTTTTCCTGCTTCTTCGCCCTGCTTGTTTCCTGTGTGTTTTTCTCTTCGAACCGCCAGCTGAACGAACAGTCGAAGAACTGCGGCAGGCGCTCAACGAGCCTCACGAGGTCTTCCCTGGTAGGATCGGGGCCCCGCCAGGGTCGAGGGGTATTCTCTTCCGAGCAAGTGCCAGCGTTTGACAGGTTTCCGACTTCTCAAAGGAGAAAATGAGAAAAATCTCTGCCACAAACACGCCGAGAAAGTGTGTGTGTGTGGGGCGGCCCGTGAATTCCTCCTCTGCGCGATAGGCCGCTCTTGCCAATGTTTTAAACCACTTTTTCGCTTTCGTCACGAGACACAACCTGCCAGTTTTTCCTGCCTCCTTTCCCCGCCTCTGCTCTTCCTTCCTCTCTCGGTTTCCACTGCTGCCTCTCTCTCTGCTTTAGCTTCTTCTCCACGAGCGTTCCGAGCTCTTTCTGTCCCAGCTTCTCTGCCTCCTTGTCTTCGCGGGCTCCCCGCTCTTCTTTTCTCGTTACTGCATCCACTTCTGTCTCCGGGAGGTGTCTCTGTGCATCCCAGAGAGCAATGCCGATCTTTCCGTTACCCCACAGGAATCGAATTTCTGGTCACCGTTTGCGCAGCCTGTCCTCGTCCCAAACGCATGCCTTGTGCCCAGGCACTGAATCAGCCACGCCTCGAGCAGCAGAGCGTTTCCTGGTGCCGTCTCTTCCCGCTCCCCGCGTTCCTCTTCTGTCCATCTCTTTGCGCTTCTCTCTGTCTGTCGTCCTCTTCCGACTCTCCTCCGCAGATGCAGAAGACGCTGTAATCAAGGACGGCGTGCGGGCTGTGAAGACGCGAAAGACGGGAGGGAAAGGCTACCGCCCTCTGGTCGACGCTTCAGACTTTGACCAGTTTCGCTACTCAGGCGAGTTCTGCCTTTCCTCACAACCCCGCGCTTGCCACTACAGACGCCCATTCCCCCACAGAGAGAAGAGATGCAAGTCGAGAAACTGCTCTTCTCGACGCCAAGGCTGACTGCCTTTTCTGCTGTATGTACAGTGACTTCCGGGCACACCTTGGTGCGGAACAACGAACTGTCCAGGAAAGCAAAGTACATTTCAGACGAGCTGCTGGGCGACTTTGTGCTCTCGACCGACGTCCGAGAATTAGGTGAGGCCGAGCTCCCGGACCCGCCAACGCCGCGGAGACGACCGAAAAACTGAAAAAAACCCGGGAACGCCTTGCTTCCGCGCCGCTCCAACAGCACCACTGTCTCCTCAAAACAGAGACGCCGACGCCTCTCTTGTGTTCCTCATGGGTCACGCCTAGACACTCAACCAAGGCACAAGGGCCATCTCGTTCACCACTTATCTCTAGCTGTTACCCTACATATGTATCTATATACATTTATATATACAGGACTGTACCCTTGCACGCATATATATATATATATATATATGCGCCTGCATGCACATATATATATATATATATATATATATATATATATGTACATGACTGCATGAATGTACATGCATATCTATGCATTGGTGTATCCGCCCCTGCAGGCCTTTACACTGTGCGTCTGTTGAGAGGCCTGGTTGAGGGACTTGCGAGTGCGAGGTTGTCGTTTTGCGCGTGTTTTTGGCTAGGCCTTTGCGCGTTTGCGGCCATCCTGTTTTTGTTGGCTTTCTGGGTGCGGATCTTCGTCCACTACTTTGGGCAGTGGATCGTGCTCTCGGCCTTCCGAGTGCCGGTTTACCAACTCGATGTCTCCTTCGTCATCATCTACGTCAGATACGTTCAGGTCAGCCTGCTTCCCCACACAAAACAGATGCACTGGAACGCGCACTCCACACGATCCTCGATCTGCAGGAGAAAGGGAACCCACACGAAGGAACGCAGATTCGTGCATGCGCCGACGCAGATGCCTCCGTAGAGTCGCAGCGATGCAGGGGCACGCCGGCAACGCCTGTGGGCTCTCGTCGCGAGCCCGGTTGGTCCTGTTCGGTGCGACGCTAACATTTGCGGAAAACGCGCGACAGCCCACGCGTTCGTTCCCCCTCGCGGTTGCGAGGAACTGCGCTGTTTTGAATGCTGCGACGTGCCTCAGGACTTGCTAACTGCCGACAAAGAAGCGGCGGTGGTTTTGTCCGGACCGCTCATGTCCTACTCCGTTTTCCTCCTCATGAGTCTTCTCCTCGTCCTCTCGCAACGCAGCTTTGGAAGACTGCCTTCCCTCGGTGAGGCCTCAACGGGGATTTTTGGAGAGACGTTCTGCGCGCTCCTCTCGACAGCCCGACACTCACATCCGCTGAAAAGGTGGCCCTGGGTCGTTGTGTGTCTCTCCTGCAAATCGTGGAACTATAGTTTCAAACTAAACCTCCTCAGATGGGATTTGAACCAAGGACTCGCCGGTGAACAGCCGAAAGCACAGAGCGGACTTGTGCACGCCGCGTGACTTGTCCCGGTGTCTCCGTCTCTATGTGCATCCGACCATCTCTCCATGCATCGACGTGTGTGTGCAAACCGTTGAGCTTGCGTGCGTAACAGTGCATAACCCGCATCAGTTGTGGATGAACAGTGTCGCCATCGGGAAAAAGCGCATGCCTTCTTTCTGTGAATAAGGAACACGCTCAGGGGGGCGACCCTGCGCCGCGTTTTCCCGGGGCGACTGTTGCCTTCTTTTTCCTCTCGGCCTTTCAGTTTACAGATTCGTGCCGGCGTACGGTCTTGCAGTGATTCTCGATCCGGAAGTGAACTTGATCATCGACGCGATCGCGGGGAATTCGACAGGCGACGCATTCAAGCTGTACAACCTCTATCAGCTTCGCGAAGGAAACGGAATCATCGGCATCATCTTCACGTTTCTCCTCTACGCGGTCTTCACAGCTGTCGCTCTCTTGGTAACCGCGATGGGGACAGCCCAAAACCCCAGACGATGTACACACTCACACATTCCTGTCCACGGGAGATACATGTCGACACCGACGTCTGCATCGACATAGAGCTCCTCCACAGAGCTCGCCTTCTATCTCCCCTTTTCCTGTGTGTGCCGAAGGCACCTGCGCATCGAGAGGCGCTGGCCGATACGCCTCGCGACTGTCTCTGCGTTTTCGTTTTGCGGGTCCGCCCTCGTTGTCGCCGTCTTCCGAGTGTCCTCTTCGCTGGAGAAGCGAGTGGAAAAGGCTTTCATAAACACCTGCCTTTCCGCCGGGTTTTCGCCCTCTTTCTGAGAGCTCCTTCTCGCCGGGAGGCCGACGCAGTCGCCGAGAGTTTCTTTCCTCCGCGCTAAGAAGAGACAGATGGTGTCAGGAGGCGGCCCGCAGGTTTCCGCTTTGAGGCGTCTCTCCACTTTTCTCCCTCTCCGCTTGCTCCTTCCCCCCGTTCTCCCTTCAGACCTTCTACTGCTACATCACGCAAATCCACCGAAACGGAAGCGTGCGAGACACCCACCGAAGACTCACCGCCGATGAGCCTGACTTCTTTGTCCCCCTCGACAGCGAAGTGTCTTCTCGGTATCTCAAGTGGATCTGCTACACAGCTGCGCAGTTTCGTGGAGCCGAAGGCGAAACGCGCTCGATTCAAGTGACCGAGTTCATCGGTGAGCTCGGAAAGAGTGCGTTCGCGCGACTGCGGCGCTAAACGCGACACGGCGGGGACAGAAGAATGGTCGGAAGTCGAGCTCTCAAAACCTAAAAACCCCGAGTGGGAAAACCCCAAACCGTCCTGTTTCCTTCCCAGCACTCCCACTGCGTATGCGGGGTCTAACTCTCTCTCGCCAGTTTGCTGAGCAAGAAACCCCGGCCGCTTTTGCCGTCACACCCGTCTCGCGCTAGTCTCGACCTCGGAACTTGTGCGCAAAGGCTAAAGCGTGTAAAGCCCTCTCTCTCTCGAAGCCGGCGGTCTTTCCCTTTTGCGATTTGCCTGTAAATGGGTTCAGTGAAAGTTGCGTCGTCTGCTGCAGCTTGCGCGCCACGCAGTGCACTGTCCTACCCTGCCCAACACTTCATCTTTTCTTTCGAAAGAGTCTTTGCCTCGCAGTGGAGCGGGACGACCGAGCGCCGGCGAAACGCCTCGCGCATCTGGCCGACGTCGCTGAAGGCCAGCTGGAGGAGGACAGTCCTGACTTGGGTCTGGGAGGTAACCAGTCGAGACTGCGGAGCCTCTTTCGGTCGAAACGGACGGATGCAACGACTTACATCTGCATCCACACGATCAACCCAACCAAGGGCTCTCGCACGCTATACAGACACTTCATGAGGTGAGCTCACGCGGTCGCGGGGCGGCCTCTCGGAAGACGCGTTAGGCGCGTCTTTGCTGCAACTTCTTTGCGCCTGCTCCGCCGCGCAGATGCACAGAGAAGAGATCGAGAAGGCTGCGGGTGATGTGCAGGTCCTGGACCGTCTCACAGTCTGCGGCTTCCGCGAACCACGCACCTTTCCTCTGGTGTATATAGGTACCCCGACGGAGCGATTTGCGAGTTGAGTCCAAAAGAGCCTGCGAAGCTCCTCGCTGAGAAGAAGGCTCCAGCTACGGTCACCCAGCTCGTGTACTCGGCGGCTGACGGTCAGTTGGAGAAGACGGAAGAAGTCGCTGTGCAGCCTTGGATTGAGGCGAGCTTTGGGGACGTGCACCCGCTCCTCTCCACAGAGAACCCGAAAACGAACGGAAAACTCTCCCCCGCGGACGGCGCCCTCGCAGCGCCTTCAAACGGAGGCGCTGCCTCGTCGCATGCGGGCGAACCCGACTTTGAGTCGGAAGTTCTGGTGCCTGCGCTCCCTTCCGTCTCGCGAAACGCGTCGGAATCGAGGGCCGAGACTGTGCTGTCTCCGCAGACACTGGGCGGGGAAGACGCGTTTGAGAGAGGGAGTGAAGAACAGCGAGACGAAGCAGAGAACGAAGGAAACGCGCAGAGTGAGCGAAGTTTCTCGGACGCGGAAGAGAGAGAGGGAGACGCGACCAACTTCGCCCTGGCGCTGGATCCGCGGGGAGATGCGGCGACGCCGCCGACCGCTGAGCTCGCAGAGGAAGACGCGCGGTCTGCCAGTGGACGAACAGATAGCGTCATCTCCTTCCACAGTGCCGAATAAACAAACGGTCTTTCTGACACGTAGATCAGAAATGGGTAAATATCTAGGTACCGCTTTATCCACATACATCCCTCGAATCTCTACTTCTTTCTTCTGCTGCCTACGTGTACCTGAGTGTGTGCCGACATATCTCGTGTGTATCGAAATGTACGCATCCACGTGTATTGATGCCTCCTGGGTTCCAACTTCACCCTGAATTGTCAACTGTGTGTCTGCATTCCGAAGCTTTTTTGCGCCGTCTCCATCTCGTGACGCCTCGCTGGTCACGAGCACCCGTCGACTTGTCACGAGCACCCGTCGACTTGTCACGAGCACCCGTCGACTTGTCACGCGAACCTCTCGCCGTGCTTTCGACGAAAACTGCAACAAATCTCTCGGGACTCCTCCGCACTCTCGCCCAGTGCGCGGAACTCTGAACGCCCGGAAAGCGTGAAAAAAGCCCACGCACCCATCCGCACCGACATAAGACAGCATCCACTTCAAAATGCGTACTTTTTCGGAAGCGAAAGACGGCATCGTTCGAGCTCGAGAGCCTCAGCACAAGCAAGTGATCTACTTAGAATGGGATGCAAGCTGGAGCAAGCTCTTTCGGTTCTTTTCTCCGTGAGGCCGCGATCGGTCTTCGACTTCGCAGCCCAGCTGAGTTTGGACACACGTAAACACCTCCCGACAAGACACTGCTTTCCCACATGACGGCCTCTCAGCAAGGAAGAAGATCGCTCTCGCGCGGCGCCTCGCTCGGCGAGAACTGCAAAGAGCGGCGAGAAGAGACGCTGCGCAACCAAGTCTCCAACACACTCCCTTCGCCGCCTTGTTGCCACAAAACCGTCGGGGTGAGAGACGCGAGGCTGTCTCTGACGAGAAAACAACCTGGCGCGAGCTCGGAAAACCCCGCGCAAACCAGAGACAGCGCCCGGAAAGAGAAACGCTTACAAAAAGAGTCGGACTGTCTCGGAGTCTCTTCACGCACCGAGAGAAGTGCCGCTGCGAAGGCGCGGAAACCACCGAACCGCAGAAGGGCACACACATTCACTTACAAACGAAACACAGAGAAGAGGGACTGCGAGGCAGAGAGGAGCACAGAGGAGAAGCGGCGGGAAAAGATGGAGCGTCAGCCGCTAATAAAGCGCGCGGGGGCGTCAGAAGGGGAGACCGCATTTCCTACACAGTGCTCTCCTCGTTCGCGTTTCACACACACACATACACCGCTCTCATGCGCCTGCGACGGCGAGCCTCCGCAGACTTTTGAAGGACTCCCTTCGTCGCTCAAAAGCCGTTGCTGTCGCGGATTCCACGGAAAACAAGCCTTTCTCTCCCGAACGAGACAAACCAGTGTCTCCCTGTACACCAGCGACCGTTTCCCCAAAGAGCCTCGCCTGCGGGGGGCGAAAAACCCGGTGTCTCCTCTCTGCAAACACCCACACACACCACCGTTTTCCGTCGTCTTCTCTGTTCGCCGTTCCCTCACTGCTTGGTTGCGGTGCCCCGGGGTGCGCTCCCCTCCATGCCTTCTCTCCTTCTTCCTTTTGTCTTTCCGTGACCTTCTCGCGTGTCCGTTTCCACGGCTTTTTCCGCTCTCTACATGTCGTCGTCGAGTTGGGGTACGTCTGGGAGCGCCGGGTTTTCCCAGGTATCGTATTTGGTGAAGTAGTACGGTCTCAGCGGCGGCTTCGTGGGAGGGTTGACGAGCGCCTTGCCGAACATGCGAACGGCCTTTCGTCTGAGGAAGCAAATGTGTCGGTTTTCCTCCATCGATCGCACGTGTTCGGTGCGGTATCTCCAGAGGTCTTCGCGCAGGAGTTCCTCTCGGCGTTCAGGCAGCACATTCACGACCAGCACATCTCGCGAGACGTCGTGGGTGAACTTCACCCGGCCGTGACAAAGCGCGACGAGGTTTGTCACCTTCGACACCTTCACGTTCTCCCCGGGATACAGTTTGAAGTGGCGATTCCGCCGCTTGGTCTCCACGTTGAAGGCGATCACTTTCCGCTGCTTCACGAGCACCACCCCAGGCCAGACGTACTCCGCCGCCAAGCGCCTGACGCCAATGTGAGGCTTTCGCGCCTGACCGGTCGGAGATGCGCGACTCGGCCGCCGATACGACGCAGACTTCACCATCTTGGTGCGCACGGCAGTCAGCAAAGCAGGCAAGGAAGACGGACAAAAAGGAGGACAGAAAAACAGAGATGGAGAGAGGAGAGAAGGAGAGGTGGGAGATGAAGAGACGAGAGAGGGAGAGGCGGGAGATCCGCGCGGAGGGGGTGGAAACCGAGAGACAGAAAACCCCGCGCAAGAAGCCTGAGAAGGAAGACGAGAAAAAGAGGAAGAAGAGGAGGAGCATGGAGAACGCGAGAGGCATGAAGGAAGCGAAG
Source organism: Neospora caninum Liverpool (assembly GCF_000208865.1). NCBI lineage: Eukaryota > Apicomplexa > Conoidasida > Eucoccidiorida > Sarcocystidae > Neospora > Neospora caninum. The sequence goes on along the minus strand of NC_018394.1, from coordinate 741,465 downwards.
AAGGGGAACAGGCAGCGGAGGTTGCGAAGGGCGCCAAGGAGCTACGGGCGACCTGTGCACTTTGGGTTCTCGACAGAAAGTTAGGGAGAGCGGAAGAGAAGAGAGAAGCGGAGAGGCGAGAAGAGGGTTGTGGAGGGGAGACTGGAGGCGACGCAGAGAGGGGAGAACGTGGGGAAGAGGAGTACGATCTGGAGCAGAGAGGAAGAGACGAGGAAAAAGAACGACGGCGAAAACGAGACTGTCGAGAGGAAGACGACGCAGCAGGGAACTCAAACTGGGGCAGCGCTGGTTTTCTCTCTGTGCCAAGAGACACGCGCCTTCGCGAGCCCAGCCGCCAGAGAGAAGGCGGCGCCGACATTTTCACCAACATCCCGCCGCTGCGCGCCGCCCGCCTGCTCGAGTTTGTCAGCGACACAAGAGAGACAGAAGGAGAAAAAGAGAAAGAGAAAACGAGGAAAACAGAAAGAGAAAAGAGAGAGAGAGAAAAGAGAGAAAGAGAAAAGAGAGAAAGAGAAAAGAGAGAAAGAGAAAAGAGAGAAAGAGGAAAGAGAGAAAGAGAAAAGAGAGAAAGAGAAAAGAGAGAAAGAGGAAAGAGAGAAAGAGAAAAGAGAGAAAGAGGGCGATTAAGAGTCTTTCCTCGGTTGACGGTGAAGTTTGGTGAGGAAAGCGTTCGAGAGCATCTCCAGAGAGAGAGGCGCGCGAAATCGGAACCGCGAAGGCGCCTCGGGAATGCCGTTTGGGAAAGAAGAGAATTTCGACGCTTGAGTCCTGAGAGACACAGAGAGAGAAAGCCTTTGTCCTTCAGGAAAGAAAAGGCTTTCTTTTCACTAGCTTGAGGCGCCCTTTGTTTTCTTCCGCCTTGTCTGAGACTTCAGAGTCTTCGCGGCACACAGAGAATAACCCCCCTTCAACACAGAAGCTAAAAAGAGAAGGAAACGAAAAGAAAAAGAAAAACGACTGCGGACCATCTGGAGAGAAGCACGGGCCGAACAGAGAAATTGGAGAAGAGAGGAAAGGCATGTGTCCCGCGTACACACAACCTCGTTTTTTTCTCTGCATGCACGCGGCCACTGCCCATCTGTGACTCTGAGGAAAAAAAAGCGTGCACCTTCTTCGAGAACAGCGTCTCTCAGGAACGCGCCCCTCTTCGGGTTTTGAAAACTTTTCCACATTTCCGTCTGCTCTGACGGCCGAACTCGAAGCCGCGAATTCCCCCGCCTGTGGTGATGTGCTGCGCATGCAGCGACACAGTGCATGGGAGACACACACGATGACGACACGCGCCGCACCGAACAGTCCCAAGGAACAATTCATTGCATCCCTATCTGTCCATAGCTATACATGTATATCTACACATGTATATGTAGGCATATGCATGTTTAACTCAAGACTAGCTTCGTGTATACATATATGAAGATATATGAACGCTATGCAGCGTCGTAAGTACCTTTCGACTTGATGTACACAGCCCCGTCATATCCTCGATGCTTCCCGACATGGCGGGCGACTTTCCACTTTTTTGTCTTGTCACTTCTTCGCTGCGCTGAACTCTCGACCAGCATGTGGAAGCGGTTCTTTTCTCTTTTGTTCCTCGCTTTCTTTCTCTTCTCTCAACTCGGCCTCCTCCACGCCCGCGCAGGAGTCCGTCTGAGAAGCTACACAGGCAGAAATCTGGGGACAGCCCCTCCAGCGTCTCCGCCGCTGTGGACTCTGAAAGTGTCTCCTTTTCTCGCGCACCTGCGTGAGTATCCCTCTCGAGGGCTCGGCTCTCTAGGGCGCCGAGGCCTTGGCGAGACAGAGGCGAGGAGCTCCGAAAACAGAGACAGACAGCAAGGCAGGCGCTCGCCTGCCTCAACGCACTCACGTTCTACTCTGCCTCCTCTCCCGGATCGGGGGACGTTCTTCTCTGCGCCTTCATTCCTTTCCGCTTCACTCCGACGCCGTCTCTCTTCTCTGGTCGGGTCCGCGTCTTCTTCCTTCCCGTTCTTCGCCCGTTCCACGTCGGTGTCCCCCCACAGAGGACTGGTCTCAGAGAAAAGGTGTTTGTGTCGAGAGGAGAATCACCACGCTTCCTCCAAGGCACGTTCGAGCCGACGCGACGGCTCGAACTCCTCTTTTCTCTCGCAGGCGCTGCAGTTTCTCTCGCACAGACCTGCGTCAGCGTCGCGCGGCTCTCTGCGCCTCGCCCTCGCCTGTAATAACCCGCAAGGACCGGAGAAGAACACTCGCAGATGGAGGAACGGAGGCAATCCGAAGAAGCTGAGATGTTTCGCCTCGCGACGGAGCGCTCTGTTTCCTCTGCGCGCGTCTGCCTCAGAATCGAAACGCGTAGAAAGCCACGGGAATCTCCTACTCCCTCGCTCTTCGTGTGCGTGCTCTGCCCCGTCTCCTTTCCCGTTTCCTTTCCCTTGCTTTCTCTATTCTTTCCCACGTCTCTTCTGGAAGTCGTCCTCGCCCAGTGCCTCTCCTGTTCCTGCTTGTTCTCCGTTTCTTTCTCCGGCGTCTTCGTCTTCTGTCTCTCTCAGCCCTGAGGGAGAGAGGAGGGAAGAGGGAGGAAACGCAGGAAGCGAGGAAGACGCGTGGCGCTGGCGAGGACAGCTGCGGTACGTGGACCCGATGCGAGAGGCAGTGGAGGGACGAGAGAAGGCTGAAGAGCGGGAGCAAGCGAATGTGTTTAGTCACGATGTGTTTTTCGAGTTTTACGGGAGCATGGAGGACGACGAGGGTCTGAAAGAGCAGGCAGAGAAAGCCCTCAAAAGAAAAAAGGTGATGCGAAAGCACTTTGACGACATGCTCGAGTACGGAAGAAGAATGTACGCCAAAAGGGGGGGAAAACGCGATGAAGAGATCGCCCGCGACGAAGATATCGCCCGCGACGAGGAAGAAGATCCGCGTGGAGAGAGAAGAGACGCACACGCGGAAGACGAAGGCGAACAGCCCGTGAAACGCGGGAGAAACAGAAACAGGGAAGATCGCAGAGAACGAAGGAGCCGCGAGGCAGGAGCGGAGAAGGGTGGAGACCCCGACTCTCACAGACAAGGCGCCTGGCCGTTGGAGACGCTCCGTCAGGACACAGACGAGGGAGAGAGTGAAACTCAAAAGAGCAGAGAAAGAGGCGAGGGAGAGAGTGAAACTCAAAAGAGCAGAGAAAGAGGCGAGGGAACAGCCGAAGACCAACAGAGCGGCGAAGGAGACACGACTGCAAACAGCTCTTCGCCAGACTCCGCGGAGCGAGGAGCGAGAGAGAGCGTCGGCGCACGACCGGGAGAGGACGAAGAACTCGAAAGGCTCCACAACGAGAACGGAGACAGCTGTCCAGGAGCACAGCCGGGATCTTCCCCACAGTCCTCCGCTCGTTCGTCTTGTGCGCGCGACGAGACGTCTGGGACATGGTTTGAGGCGCACGACGCTCAAGTCGATCGCTTCATGAAGCGAACGCGGGCGGCGGAGTGGGAAGAGACGCTGAAGGTTGGCGAGAAGGAAGTGACCTTAGTCTCGCAGGCCTGGGGCCGTTCTCCGTGTGCATCGCCTCGCGGAAAGCGAAAAGAAAAACCGAGACCCAACGCCGCGACCGCCCGCCCCGAAGCTGCAGAGATCGGAGACAATGCCCTTCCGTTTGACGACGAAGACGACCAGGACCTGCCTGCGATTGTCCAGTCTCCCGACAGAGACTGGCTGCAAGAAACGTGGATCGACGGAGGCGACGCGTACACGCCGTCGGCTTCGCAGGCTCAACTTCTGGACAGCTGCGACTTCTTCGGATCCGCTGGAGGGTGGCGGAGCTACCGGCGAACGGCGGCAGAAGTCGACCGCGACATGGAAGACATGGTTGGGGCGGAGACGCGACAAGGCGCCGACTTCTTCGACGCGTTTGAACAAGTTGCAGAAGAAGACGAAGCCATCGAGCACTTGCTCGACAGCCGTCACAGCCGGACCCACCGTAGGGCGACAGGCCAGCCTCGAGAAGACAACGTCGAGGCGTTTTGCAATCTCCCAGCGAGTTCCGGCGTGGATGCGGAGAAGCACGAGGTAGGCGACGGCCCGGAGACAGAGTCAGAAGACTCGGAAGAAAGAGAGCGCCAAAGAGTGCGAGGTGGAGGTGACAGTGTCTGGGAAGCCGTGGCACACGCCACAGAGACAGAACAGCCTGGCGCGGGGTTCTGGGAAACGTGAAGATGCAAAAGCGCGACTGGAGAATCCGCAGCGATGCGCCGCTCCACACAGAGGCAAAAACTGACAGAGAGCGCCGCATGACTTCCTCGGGACGCTTCTGTACGTACACGTGAATCAAGCCTGTACCGTGCCTGCTCCAAAGGATAATAAAACACCCTCATATGTATACATATACGTATATATGTGCAAAGGTATAGTTATGCGCTCACAAGTGCATATATATTTACGCCCATTGGTTTGTCGAGTTGGGATTTGAGACGATCTTTTCGATATCTTTTGTGCTTTCGTTCGAGACTAACTCCGTTGTTACGTCTCCGTTGTGGCAGGTCAACGCCACACAACTCTTCACCGAGAACGCGCGCTTTCTCGCTGCCTGCTCGTGAAGGCTTTCAAAGGCAACACGAACATCTTCCTCAACCGCCAGAACAGTCACCAGATATAGGCTTCTGCAACCTATATATGGAGTGTATATAGCTTAGGTGTGGGGTGTACACTGCAAATATCTACAGTACATGGCAGATATCTACATATGTATACATACTTTGCACACATGTATACGCGTAGTTGTACGTGGAATGCGAGGTCGACGGAGCCGTGACAAACCCGTTTCGCGATGGCAAAAGTGATAACTGAACGTCTGCGCCCTCGGAGCGAAAGGACGACGTTCCCGGCCACCGCGGCTCTCCAGTCAGCCGAGCGAGACGTTTTATTCGGTTGTCTGTCGCTCACAAAAAGCCTTTGAGTTCCATATGAAACAACGAACAACATGAGCCCTCTGAACTGCCACGCACGAAAGCATCTCTCAAACACACTCGACATATCTACGTGCATGCACTTGCTCTTTCTTCCCCCAAAAGAACCCTACAAAATCCCACACACAAACCTGCTGGTATCCAGATCCGTACTCTTGCGTGTCTCTGAGTCCACCTCGAAACATGGTTGTATCATATATAATTATATACATAAGTGTGTCTGCATGTACATTGAACTCTTTATCACCTGTGTTTCGGTGCCAAGCCCACTACAAAACACCAAGAGAATGTTCACAGATGTTTACAGAGAGCGGCGCATGCACCGATTCTTCAGCGAGAAGGGACACGCGTCTGCCTGTCTCGGCGATCGAGAGCGCCCGCACCCAGCAAGCACAGCGACGCCCTCGGTTGGTGCGGAGGAGAATGGGAATCTGCCAAGCCACGATCTGGGGAGACGGAGGCCTACAGGCGACTGTCGAACTGTTCCGCGCGACTGGGTTCCTTTTCACGTTCTTCGATAGAAGGAAAGGACCGGACGGGAGGTCCCACGTAATGGGAGAGAGGCCGAATCAATCGGTTGTTTGCGCGCTGTTCGATGATGTGCGCCGTCCACCCTGCGGTGCGGGCGAGAACGAACAGCGGCGTGTAAAAATCTGTCGGGATGCCGCACCTGAAAAGCGGAGAACCCGAAACCAAACGCGTCTCCAACATATGCAAATAACCTCTGCTCGTGGATGCATGCTCAGAGCCACACAAGCATGCATTCACACGTTTTCGGGGAGATACACACAGATGCACGTGGGTATTGCAGACATGGTGATGCCCATAAGAGTGAGGAGTCGCAAGACAATCGGTTGGCAAGACACCGAGCGTTTGTGGACGTGGACGACCCTACGCATGCAAACCTGCATCTCGACCTCAATCTCCGTCTCTCCACACTTCTCTATATATGACTTGCAGATCTAAGTACATTCGACTGCCACGCGTGACAGACTTGGCACGGCTATACGGCGAACACCCGGGCAGAGGCTCTCTGGATACGCTTTTATGACTCCCTTTACGAGTACAAGTACATGTGTATATGCATATATATTTATATATATCTGTGCTTGAACTGGGGGTATGAGGCAGAAACGATCGGAAGGGGACGAGGTCCTCTCTCACTGGTGGTAGGCAATGGCGCAGGGGAAGTCCACATTCGCAGCAAGATGCTTCTCCTTCTCCATTCTCTCCGCGATATGCTGCGCAATCCGCACGAGGTTCGGATCCTTCTTCGGCGCATTCTCGGCGAGGTCGAGCGCGAACTTCATCATGAGGTGAGAGCGAGGATCTCCCTGTTTGTACACTCGGTGGCCAAAACCCATAACCCTATCGTGGCGTCTCCAGATCGACTCAAGCTGCAAGATCCACCGCCCATCCAACCCCACACATATAGACATATATGCATGCGCATGTATGCACGCATGCGAATATATATGTCAATGCCTCTAAGATGCGCATGTGACTGCATGTGACCATGCTCGCAGAGCTCACATGTGCTATTTCATCCCTGCGTGCAAACGCACCTCTAGTAACATGGACGCGTCTACGTGGATTGCCAATCCCTGTTCTGTCTGGGACAGAGTGTTTTGCACTAAAAAGCGCACCTGGAATGCAGCTGTATCGACAGCACGACTAACGCCTTCGAATCGTTGGCAGAAGCCGCCTTCATTTAACTATGGGCGAAGATGAGGCCGCTCTATATCTTCCTGCGACTGATGAACTGTTGTGTCTCTCCTGAGTGACTGAACGGAAGGCCTTCTCCCCGTTCACGCGTTTCGCAGTTCGAAATGTCTCATCCAGAGGAAGAGAACTCACCGCTTCGTTGGCGTGCTGCAGGTCGCGCAGCTCCTGCAAAAACATCATCGCCGCCTCGTTCGCGCCTCCATGGAGAGGGCCCTTCAGAGTGCCGATGGCGCTGCAAATTGCGCTGTAGATATCGGACCGTGTGGCGGCGGTCACTCGAGCAGCGAAAGTGGACGCTGCGCACAAGGAAAGCGGAATCGCGGAAGACACCGACCCTTCTTAATGCACGAGAAAAACACAAGGCCTTTGCCACGATGACAACACACTACCCTACATATATATATATATATATACACGCATACTTGTGTTCACATAGTTATACAAAACTGGACTGGGTGTTCTCAGCAGTGTTTCGGCAGCCGTTTCTCTGCACAGACATCTGTTCGCATCTATCCCTGTTGGTAGGCTTTAAAAGGCCCAAGAAGACAGAGACCTCACCGTTGAACTCATGTTCCGCGTACAGAATGAGAGAAACATCGACCGTCTTCACTTCGAGAGGATGAGGCTGAAAAAAAGAACACCGGAGCCAAGGCGTCGCGGGCGGAGAACGCTACACAATCTACATGCGGTACGCCATCCGCTTGGTTGATGAAAGAGAAGCAAGAGATAACTGCATGCACCGGGACAAGCGAACAAATCGTGGTTCTACTGCATGGACGCTCCGTGCATCTTCAGACGCACCGTGCCGGTTTTATATATATATATATATATATATATATACGGACGACGGATTGCAACACCACGAAAACGTGTCGATTATGTTTCTGTTTCTTCGTGTGCCCATGAACGTAATGATTCGCAGACAGACAACACAACACCACAGAGCAAGCTCAGACTTACATTTACTTCAGACGCTATTGTTCAGTGCGTGAAGCCGCGACACACTGTATCTTCGACACACCTGGCGTGCCCCAGTATCTTTCCTTACAGGATCGACACATGCCAAAACACACTTTTAGATGCTTAGGTATGTTCGGATATGGCCATGTTCTTGGATACCAAAAAAGCCCGCTCCCCACTGACGAAGATGTTGAGTGGTTGATAGAAGCTGAAAAGGAGGGTCGCGTCAACGTTACCTCAGCAAGAGAGTCATGTCGATTTAAGAGCTTGAGGAAATGGGCAGCGACGGAGTCCGCTGGATCGGTTTCCTCGCATATTCTTATCCCGTGATGAGCGTAGTGGTACCAGTAGAACAATATGCTACTGTATATGCCTATCAATCTGACACCGATCTGAAGACAAGAAATAGCCACACAGCAAGAGATCCCAGAGACTGCCAACGCACGTATTGGACTTGTTGGTGAACACTGGTCATCACGGCGGGCGTTCAAACACCAGAACCCCTAGTGAACGGTCTGGAGTCGATGATTTTAGAATTACTGATTTCCCACAAAAAACGGCTCTCCCAGCTCACAACAGAAGTGCCGCATCGGCTCCAGAAGATCTGTACAGCAGTTCGCTCAGCCCTCAAGCAGAGAGAAAAAAGAGATGCGGGGAAAGCAATCGACATGGAAACGCCTCCCCATCGCAGATAGAGTTGGACCCTGCATACACGCACGGACGGAGACACGATGGGGGAAGGCACAGCGGAAGGATGCCCTCAAGCAGCTCTTCTATGCACCTTAACTCTGCAGGCAGCAGCGCCGTTTGTAGTGAGCGGCGGAAAACGGTGCACCACGAAATGACCTTCTACGGGAAAGACCTTTTCTTTTTCAACAGCTTGACATCGAAACCCACCTTCGCTTGCTGCTCTGGCGGGACTCTTTCTTGCTCCAGCATCCCCATCACCGAGCAGCCTGTCCTCAGGACATCCTGAGTCATACAGATGAAGAGAAAAACGGAAAGGGGAATCGCTTGAATTGCTGTTGATAGACGCGAAAAGTGGCCGGGGATGTGCCTGCCGACAGGACTTGGGTGCCAAGCGAACACTCACAACAAAAACGATTAAACAGAGAACTTTCTATGCACGAATACAGACGCGCTCGCGGAATACATACATGCATACATACGTGTATGTGTATCAAAAAAATACACTTTTTGGCCTTGCCGCTATCTAGATGTTTATGCATCATTGTGCGTCGTCACATCCATACTATATTCATATCTAAATATATCTGCAAGCACACAGAGCCAACGTATGCATCTGTGTCATGCGTGCTGGCAAAGCTTGAAAACAACGTCGTGAGGAATGGGATCGCTGCGAGGTTCTTCGACGTGAAGATATTGTGTACATGCACGAGCGCCACCGTTGTAGAAAGTAGATAATCATTTCCAGGACTAACGGAAAACACGAAAGCGCTAACGAAACGAGAGAAAATCTCACTCGGGCGTGCGTGGACTAACTCGTTTTGGCATCCACGGTCTACGATTCAGCAAATGGAACTGAGATATTCCCCGCAGATGCTTCAAGTGGTGGTGCTGGTTTCAACCTTAGGACAGACCGCAAAGCACCAATAGCGTAGACAAAACGATATCTTCTCGGAAAGAAAAACTGGCGGTTTCTGATTCATAAGATAGCAAGGCGATTTCTCTTTGAAAAGACCCGGTTCACCCATTCTCAACGGTAATAGTGTGCACTCTGTGAACATGGTGTGCTTGTCCTTTTGGGTTCCTCTCGAATGAGTACCATAGGATGTGCACTTTTGGGGAAGCGCTCGAGGCAGGCTTTAAGGACAGGCGGTAATATACGAGCTTTCACAAGTTCCTGATGTTGACGCTCCAATTCATCCTTCGTTGGAAGACGACCATGCAACAAGAGAAACACGACTTCTTCGAAGGTCGCTTTCTCAGTCAGGTCAGCGATGCGGTAGCCCCGGTATGTCAAACCTGCGGCAACATGACGGCAAAAATACCCGGATGATACACTTCAATTCCGCGTTCACCTGCAAATCCGTGTGGCCTTCGCCTAGGATGCCACGCGGACTCGCTGACACGGCATATTCTCATGTTCTTAGACATGGTAACCCCCGAAATGGCATCGACTCTTCCACACTTGCCTAAATGCGCTCATACCTATACTGATTCACATAGATGCATATATATGCAGAGAACGAGACGCACAAGGCAACGGTATCTGCCATGTCCCAACGCCCGCAACCCGTATCACTTACGTGCGCAGAACCCCAGTTCACCCAGCCCTCTCTGCAAGCAGACGAAGAAGCGGCTGAAGAGGAACGCGGCTCCCAGTCATTAAACGCGGTCAGATTCCAACCTTCCCTTCCGTTTGGCAAACGACAAACACTCAAGCAAGTTGACTTTTCTCGTTGGCTTCTTAACTCGCCTGCTAAGCTGGCCGGTCCAATACTTGATATGGCAGATTCTCCCGCAACGACACCTTCTAATCCGGGAGGGTAATTTGAGTTCTTGCGCTTTTCTTCTGAGGATTCAGGCTGTTGTCTCGCCATTTCCGAACTTAGAAGGGCTTTCCTTTCTTGTTGCCAAGTGATTTTTCTTGGCGGAAATTCGCGAAGATTAGGTTCCACAGACCCGATATGTAGGCCACGATAGTGCCTCAAAAGCGAGGGTACTCTGTAAGGGTTTTCAGACTGAACAGTCACACGTAATATTCCGTTTTTGGTATTTTCCTTGAAGCTTTGCCTTTCGACCGTGGTAGCAGTCACGACAAAAAATGTTTGGGAACAGAAAAGTGAACGACAGTCGCAAAAAAATGCGCGCTCGGACGGTGCTATCGGCACTTGCACATCATAATGGGGACATTTGAGAGCATGGTCGCCCAACCACGTGCGATTCGCAACTGAGATTCCTTGCCTCGCCAATGAGAGTGGCCGAATTGCGACTGTCGGAAGTATACTCTTTGCATACGGATATGAAGGCCTATTACAAAAAGAACGAGTGGCAACTGTGGATTTTCTCCAAAGACAAGAGGCATGCTGAAACTGTCCAATCGAAGCAGAACAACACGTTTTGAGACCAGTTGACGCCGATATGTTGTGCACTAACCTCCCTCGCAAGACTTCGGAGGCTTCACATGGGGCAAGGAAAGTGTCTGTGCGGAGGCGAATTCGACAAGTTCGAACGACAGCAGCCATCAGGATGGTGCACGGGAAAAGCAAAAGGAAACACAATATGTAAGGGGGAGGAAGCTGAAGAAGGTACTGAAGCGGCATGCACAAACGGGGAGGAACCCTCCGCTGTTCTCGCTTTCATTGGATCGCGCGCTTGGATTCACAGGTCAGAGACGCGCGGCACGCTCTGTGCAAACCGTGCGTATAAGAGTAATTCACCTAACCCACACACACACACACACACACACAGGCGTAATCAACACTTCCTGGGTCTTGAAACGGGAGATGTACAACAGTCTCAATTAACCCCTCTGGGACAACAAAAGCGGGAAAAACAGGTAGCCAGTGAACAGTGCAGGGGCAACTCAAACTGAGGAATGAGAATCAAGAGAACAAAAAGTACCCGTCTAGAACAAGATGACTAGAATAAACACACCAAGTCAACTGACGGCTTGACAGTGTCGCATACTGAGGCCAATCTGTTCGGAGATTTAGAAGGCTTGCTCCGACGGAGCCGCACACCTCTCGTGACTCGTCTGCACACGGTTCACTGACATGTGCCGCAAAAAAAGCCAAGACATACCACTGGAGAAAGGCGAACAGAGTTGAGTGGCCGGTTGTGCCCCCGAAGGACTGTGGAATGCGGAAAGGAGCCCTGATCTAGGGATATAGACGATTTTTCAGCGCCGGTGGATAGGCCGTCGGGACGAAGTTTTACGTAAACAAACATTAGTTTTTGCATGAAACCAGCTGCCTACCTGCTGGTATGTTGCTCGTGAGGAATTGGCCGAAAATGGCAAAACAGGCAAATGTGAGTGTGGTTCTAGGATGCACGAAAGCACACAATCTTTGAAGAGAAACAGCTGTCACCCTCCCGGCATACAATACAAGGCTTTCCGCGTCCATTTAGTGAACAAGCAGCTGTAATCTGTAACATCGTCACGGAATGCGTGTTACTAGACGGCGTTCACCTCCGTGTGAGCAGTGGGTTCTCTATGAAGTGAACGGCCATTGTGGGTGGTGAGCGTTCCAGTCTAAAGTCTACATCACGCAGACCGCAGCAAGCTTTGATATGTCTTGCAAAAAGTCCCCTCTCTCTTTCATCTTTTATGCCCCCTGGAGTCGATGGCACAAAAAACCGAAGAAGGGAACCATGAATTACTCGGTACGCTTGCTGCGGTATGGAAGCATACGCGACGGCGTGACCCCGTGCCACGCCAAAAGAACCTCAAATGGACATCTCCATCCGGGGTTTTGCTCCCCCTCTGGCAGGATTCGGGCTTCTTTCTGAGTATAAAAAATATCTTCGTGGGGCTCTCGAGCTTTGCCAATATATCAGTCGCTGCAGACCGTTATCACCAAACAGTGACACACACACGTCCTTGACAGCAAGGAGGCTCCATTTAGTGTGAGTTCAAATGTGCTGTTCGTCTCGTGATAAGTTCCATAAATGCACCTGTATCAAACGAATACGAACGATGACATGGCTGAGAACCAGATCGATGCCTGGCTGCTGAGCTTTGATCTCTATTTTTCCGCGCATATGCCACAAATTATCTTCCGACGAATCACCCCAAGGCCGATACATGTAGGTTTTCTATTCATTCTCCCTACGGGGTGACGTTGTAAAGTTATGTTTGAACTTCGCCATTTTCATTGCAGAGCAGCTTTATCAATGCGGTGGTGAACTGTTCGGCGTATGCCTGTACCCGAAATGCGTTGGCTCAGACTCATTTTTCTGCGACACTTGGCATTCCTTCAGCAGGCGTTTGCCTGTTCGGCCTCTGCGCACAGTTACTTTCAGAGCGTTGTCCACCTTTGTGTGCAGTCTGGCACCTGGTTGCGCGCACACAAGGAATCGGGTCGTTTTAGCCAGTGAGTGAGACACGTTTCCACTGGGAGTTTCATCCACAAGTGCCACATATACAAACTGTATCGCCGCGTCTGCGTAACCCAACCCTCTGTGTAAACGTGTTCCACTTTTCGCGGCATATCAACGCACAGAGACGAGCTCAACGCTTTTTGTGGGCGACACGTAGGTCTCACGTCTCCGCGCGATTGCGCGACAAAGAACGCCCGTCGAACCACCCGAGATCTTTTGCGCAGGAAAGGCAAGCATACCACATGGCTTCAGCTACGTTATCGCCACACCCACGAGAAGAGGCCGAAAAAGACTGAACCATAGTTCAACTCTGCTGATTCTAGAGTCAAACACAGCTGGGTGGCAGCCGCGTCTCCCTGGCGAAGACAAAAATTACTGCAGTCTGTACAACCAGCGTCTAAAAAAAAATACAAAACCGCTCAGATACGAAAAGGACTGCATAGATCACGCTCTGCTTCTGCTACACACACGATCGGTTCGCAAAAGCCCTTCCCGACAGACGCTACCGTTCAACTATGCTCACACGACTCAAATTTTGTTGTCACAGTTCTGCCCCACGGAAGATCACAAAAAAACACGCCCCGCTTTTTAGATGGCGTCCCACAAAACGAACACCAAACAAAAGCGGAAAATCAGAAGAAGCGAGGCTGGAAGGCGTCGTTTTATCCGTTTTCATTGTCGTAATTACATGCTAACGACACTGTGACGCCCGACGTGTGGGTTTTTTCCTGTGCATGCAACGGCCTTGCAGATTGCCCTCTCAGATGCGACAGATACAGAATCGCGAAAGAAGCTTACTTGCAAACACTTCAGTCTAATTTTTTTTCCCTTCTGGGGAAATTTGGCCCGCGGAAAATGCTTCCGTTTAGACTGAAAGCCGGTGAGTTGTCTAAACGACCAGCCAAGCAACGTTCAGGCATCCCTTGAGGGTCATTCACACGGGTCTGTCGCAAAGGCGCGAGGCCTTCTTGTCTTTGGGTTTGCGTAAGGGAAGTTTCCATTTCTGTTGTAGATGAATTGGGCACAACTCGTCACAGTGATTCGCATATTCCGTTGTTTTTCTTCTTGAATTTCATTTCACCCCCGAAACTGTGTTGTAAGAGAAATTGCCCCCAAAGCTGTCCAGTTACAATTGATTCGCTGCGGGTCTTGCACATTTCTCCGCAGTAGTTAGAAACCGATCTTGTTCCCGGAACCGATGAATTGCATCTTCCAGTTCGTTCTGTCACAGAGACACGTGGTACTGCCTCGTTTCTTCGCTTCAAACAGAACACAGAGGCGCCCTATTTCCCTCGTCACTCAGTTTTGAGGCCGCTAACCGTCGGCTTTCTGCGGCATCTGTGCGGCGGCGCTTCTTGTGTATATACACCCCGATGGCGGCTTCGCTTCAGCTCCTGAGATTGTCCGACAGACAAAGGGAGTTGCTTTTCCAGCATGACAACTGCCAAGTGACGCGTTTGCCGGTCTCTTGCTGTTCTTCGTGCGCGCGCGTGCTTTGAGGAGCCCTCGCCGCCGGTCTCGCGTTGCCTATTTTGCTTGCCGTCCAAGAAACAAACGTCTCGCGCCCTGTGGTTCTCCCGCTACCTTCACCCATGGCGCCAACAAATGACGCATGCACCGATAAACAGAGTGACTCCCTCAACTCTGGAAGAGCCAATCCAGCCTTCCACGCAGGTCATGAAAATTGGGAGGCCGAGCGATCCGCTGCTGAGGCAGGTGATCTCTCAGGTCTCAACATTGAGCATCCAAGCCAAAGAGCATGGCCACAGAAGCAACACACTCCCGCTTCGGGCGGAGTCGCGTCGAGTCCTCTCGCGCCATGTGCTGCCGGAATGGCCTCAAAAGACCGTGAGAAGAATTCCAGGCCGTATTCGAAAGAATGCCAGAGTGCAGATACCCATGCTGTAGACAGTAACAGACGAGAAGGCGCTACCGTGGCGCTTTCAGCCCCTGGTGGTAGTATCGTCTCAACAGCCCAATCAAAAGAGGCATCACCTTTACCACACGGTAAAGAGGGTGATGGCATTCCTCTGTTTGCAGCAGCCAGCTCACTTGAGTCCGTAGCCAACGAATCCGGAAGCGTCCTGGACTCGTCCCTCTCTTTGTCTCTTTTTCAACGTCTCGGCGTACGTGCTGTATCTGCCTCTGCGGTAGAAGAACGCGTTCAAGAGGAACTTCAGCAACAGGAAGCAACATTGAAAAAACAGAGACAGAAAAACCGATCGTTGGCATCGACATCGTCTTCCTCGGGTGCTTCATCCTCTCCGTCGTGTCCGGAGTTGATCAGCCGGTCGAACGCCCCTTCCGCTGAACGAACTTCTTCGTCAGATGCCCGGGGACAGGACGATGTTTTCAGAGCCGAGCAGACAGTGCAGGGACAGAATGCTGCATGTTCTTCTGGCTATGGAGTGGAAGACCGGAGCGGGACCGGCCTCGATGAACTCGTGAGAGGATTTGCCTCGCGTTTGGAACCAGCTGTCGGAGACAAGCTGACCGAGAGCTGTGGAGAGAGAGAGACGGAAACGGAGTTTTCGCGGAATCGCCTCTTGCCTCTTCCCAGGAATGCCGCGAGCGATGCACTGCGCCTGAAAACGGGAGGCGGCGTAGAGCCCCCTTTTCGTGAATGCATGCGAAAGGAAGACAACCGAACTCACAGCGAAGATCGACCAAGCACTCGGGAAGCGGAGGGAGACACGGAGAAAGACAAGGAACGCGCGGTGGATTTCGGCTGCTCCGTCGAGCGAACTGGCTCTGAGGGGCCCTACCGAGAAGGCCATGAAGAGGAGAAAGAGGAGGAAGAGGAGGAAGAGGAGGAAGAGGAAGAGGAGGAAGAGGAGGAAGAGGAAGAGGAGGAAGAGGAGGAAGAGGAGGAAGAGGAGGAAGACGAGGAAGACGAAGAGGAGCAGGCGGACCTGGACGAGGACGACTGCTGGACGCCTGAGACGGAGACAACAGAGAGGCGTCGAGGGCTTCAGACAAGTCGGTCTGGCCCACGGACGAGTGAGCAGCCATCACACCGGCCGTCTGGTCGTGCGGCTTTGAAAAGAAAAAGAGAGGGGGATTCTCAATGCCCAACCGGCCACGACTCAGCTGACCAAGCTCTAGGCAGCGGCGCACCGCGAGGGTACCTGCCCCGCAGTGTCTGCGTTGGGGCGGGCGAGCTCGCAACGAAGAGGCGATTCAACCCTAGAGGGGCGAGCGGAAGAGGAGACGCGACGGGCGCGTCGCCGGGGCGACAGGCTGCCGTTGCGTCTGACAGCGCGCTGGAAGAGAAAGGAGATTCCACATTTGAGCAGGTCGGGGCGCCAGCTTCTTCCGAGCCGTCAGAAGATCCGCCTGGCGAACCGCCTCGGCAACGTCTGCCGGGAGACCTTTCGTCTCTCTCTCTCTCTCGTTCGCCCGCCTCTTCTCCCCATCGAAGTTTGCACAACGCGTTCGTTGACGATTCCTCGCTCCAGGTGTATCGTCGTCGCATAGCAGTTTTTGAAGCGAACGCTCGAGACAGCGACGGCGCAGCCTGCCGAGAGGACATCCTTATCTCTGCCGAGGCGGAAGAGCGCTTGCCAGGCGAGAGCGACGGAGGCGGAGATCGCGATGGCCCTTCTCGCCTCTTTGCGCAGTCCTTCCTCCGAGTCCCCAAATACATTTGGGAAAACCTGTATCCGCATCAACAGACCGGCGTCCGGTGGCTCTGGCAACTGCTCAAACAAGGCGTCGGGGGGATCGTGGGAGACGAGATGGGTCTTGGCAAAACGATTCAGGCTGTCGCGTTCCTCGCTGCACTTCACCATTCCGGAGTTATGAAGGTGAGCAAAGGGGAACCAGAACTCGAAAAGAAAGTGGATGTCGCCTCCCCCGGCGACCAGAAACAAGTCTTCCTTCCTCATTTGGGTTTGCCATCCCGTGTATCCTTATTCTCTCTCTGCCCCGCTGTTTCCAGGATCTGTGGGATTTCCAGCGACAGGCAATCACTCGGGCAGCCTTGGCGGCCTCGCTCCCGCTGGACGCCGCGCAGGCAGCCGCGAATGTCTCTTCTCAGCACCCGTCTTCTCGAAAGGGAGGCAACGGAGGCGTCATCGTCGTGTGCCCCGCAACCGTTTTGCATCAGTGGACGAAAGAATTTCATCTCTGGTATCCTCCCCTGCGCGTCTGCCTTTTTCACCACAAGGCAAGCGGCAGCGGAAACAGCCGAGATTCGCCCAGTCTCCAACGCACGTCTCCATAGCCACTCAAATATGCATGCACACACAGGCGCACATGCATAAAACATATATATGTATATATATATATATATGTATATATATGTATATATATGTATATATATATATATTTGCTGAAGGATGTATTTGTGTATTTATGTGAAAGCGCCCATAGAGGGATGAGGCACGTTGACATGTGCCGGCACCGTCTTCTCAGTTCTCGCTTTTTGTTTGGTGCGCGTTTCGTGGTAACGATTTCGGGTGCGGTTACCTCGACTAACAGAACTGCACCAAGTACACATGGATCTTTCATACACATACCCCTTGTACACATGCGCGTGGTATTCTTGTGAACGTTCCGCTGCATGTGCGCTCAGACGATTTGCATGCTTGTCTTGCTTTCTGCAAACACATGCCTGAACGAGTATATGTTCACCCCTGTACATACATGTGTAAAAGTAGCTTTGCATGAAGAGATCTATCCACATGTGTTTCGTGCATATCCTCAAGAAACAGAGCTGCGCATGCCTCTTTTACTGGTTGGTATCCCCACACGCGTGCATGTGTGGTCCCTTCCCGCATGCGTAGAGTGTCAACCTTTTGGAGAAAGCGGCGCGGGGAGCTGAGGAGAGTAACGGCATTCTCCTGACCACATACGAGACTTTTCGAATGCATCTGGTAAGCTTGTCGTCTTTGTCGGCTTGTTTTCGCCGCATTGACTGTCCTTCATTCCTTCGCCTTTCCAGTGCACATTTCTCTCTAATCGGCAAAACGTTCCTCCGGCCTGCACGTTCCTCTCAGAGCTGCGCTGTCGGGCTATGAGTGAGCGGAGACGACCAGAGGCTTCAACTCGAAAACGCGCTTTCCTCTTTTCTGAAGCGTTTTTTCGTCTCCGTTTTCCTTGGGTTTGTTTTTCTGCAGCGGCTTCTGTTGCGACACGTGTGGAAGATGATCATTTTGGATGAGGGGCAAAAAATAAGAAATCCTCACGCTGCGATTACCTTGGCGGTCAAGCAAGTCGGTTGCGCTCGCGTTCGTCCACAAAGTGGAGCCGGACCACTCTTTGTGCAGATCTGAAATTTCCATATTTTTAGGCACACTGTCCCTAAATATTCGCAGGATCTTCATGCCCCCTGTGCATATTTATTTATGTTGGTGTGTATACGCTTCGCGCATGCATCCTTGTTTCTCTCTGCCGCTATACGTTTGCATGCACTTAGGTCCATCAAAATCACGTATCGTTTTGTCCAGGAACGTAGATCGACACACAGCATAGCGCGCGCCTGTCTTCGTAGCTCACGGCTAGTCTAACTTTTCGTCTGTCTCTGTAGGCGTATACAATCACCGCTTTCCCGTCTCTACACCGATATCGGCCGTGCAAGCAGTCACCTGTGTAATTACACGTCAATATATATCCATATATCAGTATATGCAAGCAAGTGTGTACATTGCAGCGTAAAATTTGTGTGAGGTGCGCTATGCGTGAAGAGGCTCATCTGTCTCTGGCTTCCCCAGCTGCGCCGCCTTTTTCATTCGTTTTCTGTCGCTTTTTTTCTTGTGCGTTTTTGGTCTGGTTGCCAGTTGCCCACTCCGCATCGGCTGATTTTGTCAGCGACGCCGATTCAAAACAATTTACAGGAGTTCTGGTCGCTTCTGGACTTTGCGGCTCCGGGACGCCTAGGGACACTTCCCGTTTTTCTCGAGCAAATCGCCGAACCCATCACCATGGTGAGGACTGCGAAGGCTGCAAGAGGAGAGAAGAAGGGAGAGAAGGAGGGAGAGAAGGAGGGAGAGAAGAAGAGAGAGAACAAGGGAGAGAAGAAGAGAGAGAAGAAGGGAGATAAGAAGAGAGACGAAGGGGAACGAAATACAAGATTCCGAGGAGAGACAAACAGAAGGGGAAGGGACAGAGAAAGGCTACTGCAAGTTGGTTCAGAAGCAAGGCCGGACGTTAACGTCGCGTCTCATTTTTTTTACGTATCTGGATCTCATTTGGACAGGACACCCAAAGCCGGTATCTGTGCGGGCCGAGAACGACTGTGTCCTTTCCTCGTTTCTCATATCCTTTGTGTTTCTCTCTTTCTCGTTAGGCAGTCTCGTTATCTCCCTGCCTTCCGCTCTCTCTTCTCCGTCTCTCTCTTCTCCTTACTCGTTGCGAGGGTCTGCTCTGTGCTTTTCGTTTTCTCCCTTCACCCCTTTCTGTCTCCCTCCTCTTCGTTTCTTTCGCTTAGGGCGGTTACGCGAACGCCTCTCGGGAGCGCGTCGAGACAGCGTACCGCTGCGCGTGTCTTCTGCGCAAAGTTGCGCTGCCTTTGATTCTCAGACGGTCGAAGAAAGAAATGCAGGAATTCCTTCGTCTGCCCAACAAAGCTGAAGAGGTAGAAACCGCCGATCTCCGCAGACACCTGGCGTTGCCACTCCCAACCGAATTCGCGGAAGTCGCGAAGCTCCTTCGAGACTCTCACGTATCCCAGAAGTGCATCTACATCCCCACACGCACAGTTTTATGTTTACACATATAAACATATAACCGGACATGGACGCAGGGTGAGAATGCGAAACATGTAGATATGTAGGTAATGAGGTGCGTTCGTCCGTGTACGAGATGTTGCAGTATCGTGGACGGATGTTCTTTGCATACCACCGCATTAACCTCTTCTTCTCGGTCTTCCTGTAGTCATTTCTCTTCTGGTCGCGTTTCAGACTCTGGCAGTTTGACCAAACTACACCTTTTCCTTCTAAACGTTCGCGCACATTTCTTATGTATACATGTTCTGCGTGGTGGTGTCTTGTGTCGAGGGACTTGGAGTCGTCTGCTTTTGCTGTTTTCGTTTTCCCGTCGCAGGTTCTTTTGTGCCACATGACTCCCGAGCAGTACGCGCTTTACGTGGATTTTCTTGCCGCGCAGAAGGCGCGCTTTTCGCGGAACCACTATCATCCAAACGATTCTTTTGCATCGCCGTACGAGGCCTCTGAAGAGACGCTCGAGAAACGGGAGCGGTGTCGGATGCTCTTCACTCTCTCGGTTTTGCGAAAGATCGCGAACCACCCAGACCTGCTGCTCGTACACAACGACGTGCGCCCTGAGGACTACGGAAACCCCGAAAGGTGAGGCGTGAGCGAAGAGAGCGAAGAGCGCGATTCACCGGTGCCGGACGCCGCAGCGGATAATAGGGAGACGCAAAAGAGGGGACAGAGGGAGAGAGAGGAGAGACGCAAAAGAGGGCAGGATGTGAGGAAGCGAGACCAGCACTGCAGGGGGGAGCCGAGAACACAGCAGTAAATGCTCGAGAAGCGAGGCGGGAGAGAAGTCACGGTGCGGTAAACGCTCTTCTCAAACGGGCTCTTTTTTTCGGGGTTCAGGTCTGGGAAGTTGATCGTCTTGCGCGAGATCCTTCGCGTGTGGAAGGCAGAAGGTCGGCGCGTCCTTCTCTTCGCTCAGACTGTCCAAATGCTCGACATTCTTCAGACTTTCCTCGAAAACTGCGACACTTCGCTGCCTTCGTCTTCGCCTTCTGCGGCTCCATCACCCTCCGGGGATTCGTCGTTGCCTTCGGTTAAGCGCGAAAACGAGGAAGGGAAGAAGAGCGGTCGAAAGACCGCTGGAAGCAAAGACAGAGGATTTTCGTTCCTTCGCTTGGACGGGGGAGTACCCGTCGCCAGTCGGCACGCAATTGTCGACAGATTCCAGAGAGATTCGGTACAGCTTGTTTTACACCGAGTTTCGCACTTCCACGCCCGCGAACACCCAGGTTTCTGTCTCCGATTATAGGCCAAAACGCTTCACACTGGTCGCCCCGTCCAGGGTTTTGCCGTCTCCATACCCAAGTGCACCCCACGAGACATGGGCGTAGTTGCCGAGGCGTGTTGCTGCTTTTTACATGTGCTTTTAAGGTCGACCAGACAGATCCACGTGTTCAGATCCATAAACAGATGTAGACACAGGTAACGTCGTGTGTGAATACAGAGACGTGGGAATGTATACACGTGCGCGCGTTTGCACATGCGCAGATATATGTATACAGGTCTGTGTGTGTATGTACTAGTGTGTATGCACTCAAGGACAAAGGTCCACGCATGCAGGTGCGTGTCGATGGGATGCGTTGGTCTTCTTTCGGGCACTGTGCGTCTGTTGTTTCTCCTTTGTTTCAGTCAATCTTTGCGTTGCTTCTCACAACGCGCGTTGGAGGCGTCGGGTTGAACCTCACCGCCGCCGATCGAGTGGTGATCTTTGACCCCGACTGGAATCCGATGACTGACATGCAGGCAAGTGCCTCTTCAGGAAGACCTCTCTCTTCCTCGACGCTACACAAGACTCCTCGTCCCTCTTCAGGGCACATACACCCCCATACATATGTGCCTGTGGACGTTCATTTGCATGCATTTATAGTTATCTATTGTAGGTGCGCGTAGGTGTGCACAGCGTGCACGTGGGTGAAGTACCTCTTGGTACACGAGCAAACACCTTTGTACATGTCTGTGCACTTGGGCTCGTGATGCGATTCACACGCGCGCGGAGACCGCTCTCAACTGAGCAGTTGGCCTGGACGCGGTAGAGGTGCGAGCGTCTGGGTCGAAGGGAGGCGCACACACAGCCGCGCCGGCGGGGACTAACTTTTCAACAAGTTTTCCACCCTCGCAAGACCCGTTTCGTCTCTCTCTCTCTGCGCCGTTCTCGCGAACCTCCATGCGGAGTGAACGGCCCTGGGCTCGCTCCCTCACAACGCGAACGCTCTCTGTGCCGGGTGTTCCGTCTCCCTGCTCTTCGCCCCGAGTCGAGTGAAGACCTGGCGGCCGCTGTCGCCGAGTCGCTCCCTCGAAACGTTTCCTTTCTGCCGATGGGCGTTTCTTTCGCTTTCTCCTCGCTGTGTCTCCTTCCGCACCTTCGCTGTGTCTCCTTTCAGGCCCGCGAACGGAGTTGGCGGATCGGGCAGAGCAAAGACGTCTGCATCTACCGGCTGCTGACGTCCGGCAGCATGGAGGAGAAAGTTTACCACCGCCAAGTTTTCAAGTTTTTCCTGAGCCAGAAAGTTCTGCAGGATCCGCGCCAAAGGAAGTTCTTCAAGCGCAACGACTTGCAGGTAGAGCCGACGGCAGGGGAAAAAATCTCGAGAAGAAAGACACAGTGGCGAACTCGGCGGATACAGGCACGCACAAGAGAGCGAGAGGCTGCAGCGACGCGCCTCGATGGGGTGTGCAATAAATCATGCCGACGGCCGTCTGAGGGGGAGACAGTCGCCCGCCCCGTTGCTTTTTCGCGCGCGGTTCGCGGCGTGCTGACCCGTTGGGCCTTCCCTTCCTTCTGGGCGCCAGGCACTTGCCGCGAATTCGGGCTAGCTCATCCTCTCTACCGTTCTGGTCTTCGCCTCGCTGTTCGTTCTCCCCGTCGCCTTCTGCTGGTTCTCCGTCGGCGTTTCATCCTTCGTTCTCTCTCTGTCTCGCTGTCTCGCAGGAAATGCTGGAGCCGCCTCCCCCTCCGCCGGGGTTCTCCGCGAGCACTGCGCTCGGCGACGCAGGCGCGTCTTCGAAGTAAGCGACGCGGTCACTTTGCTTCGCATTCGTCGCCCACGACTGTCCGTTCTCCATTCTTCTTTCCGCGGCCTTCTGTATTTGAGAGAGTGGCGTTGCCTGGTCGTTCGTTCGTCTGCCTCTCTCCTCAGCTACCGCGACTGGCTGCGGGGCGGGATTCGCTGCGAGCGCCGCGCTGCAGAGAAGGCGTTCAAGAGAGAGCGCGAGGAAGAGGCGACGGAGAAGAAGAAAAAGGCGAGAAAAGCACGGGGCGAACGTGCCGACGTGGAAGACGAGACGTGGCACGCCTTCCAGCGCGCGGCGGCCGAGAGCGGCGCGCAGGGAGAAGGCGACTTCGGGGAAGACCTGGCGAGAGAAAACAACCTCATTTTGAAGACGCTGCTCGACGCCAAAGGCATCAAGGTATATACCTTTCGCTTTTCTTCGCTCCACACAGAAAAAATTGCAGAGTGCCGGCCGTCCCCTCGGCCGCGTCGATATTCTCCTCTCGCTGCGTAGTCGCCGCGCCTTCTTGGCCACCTTCGCCTCGCCGATTCGTTTTGTTTTTCTGTCAGACCTCCCTCACGCAAGACGACGTGGAACGCCCTCTCCTTGACGCCGCGATCGTCGACCGCCAGAGCCGCGACATCGGTGAGAGCCGCCGGCGCGTCCAAACCCGCACATCGTCTGCGCGCCGCACCCGTCTCTGTCTCCGTCTCTCTTTCCTCTTGCGCGTCGCCGCTCCCCCTCTCTCTGTCTGTCTTTCCTCTAGCGCCTCGCCGCTCCCTTCTCTGCAGCGTGGACTCCGCGGGTATCTCTGTGCTTCGTCCGCGTGGTCGTGTCTCCTCTGTTCCTTCCGCTCCTAGGTTCTCCGTTTCTCCTCCGTGGTTCCTCCCCGCAGCCGCGCCTCTTCGTTTCGCCCGTCTTCTCTGCTTTTGCGCGACCGCTTTTCTTTTTCCCTCTATGCACCCTTTTCGTGTGTCTCTCAGCGAAGGCGGCGATGCGGGCCCTGAGGGATTCTCAGCTGGAGCGCATGTCCCATGGCATTCACGTAGGTTCAGAGGGGAGAACGCGCAAACAGGAGGCAAAAACGAAAGAGAGATCAGCAACACAGGCCGCCTCGTTGTCTCTGAGAGACTTGCTAGAAATTTCCCCTCTTCCGGCGCGCTTCGGTGGCGCTCCTGTCGCCGAGTTTGTGTCTGCCTGTGGTCTCGCTCTTCGTGGAGTGCTGCGCCGATGCGCCGTCCTTTCTTCCGGATTTTACTTTTCCCGGATGTCTTTCCGGATCTGTCTTTCGTTTCGCCTTCTCCATCTCAACGTGTCTCAATGGCCTTTTTTGGCAGGTTCCAACGTGGACAGGAAAGCGCGGACGAGCCGGAATCCCAGCCGCGGCGCGACGTGCGCAAGCGAGCTCTTCGCGACCTTCTTCTTCTCTTTCGTCGTTCAATTCTTCTTCATCTTCTCCCGGGTTGGCTGCATCCATTCTCGCTGGCTTACGCAAGCTCCAGCAAACGCTAGTGAGGAAAGAAGAGAAGGAGACAAAAGACGAAGAGAAGGAGACAAGAGACGAAGAGAATGAGACAAGAGACGAAGAGGACGAGACAAGAGACGAAGAGAACGAGACGAAAGAAGAGAACGGGACAGGAGACGAAGCGAGAGTGGCGAAAACGCGGCAAACAGAAGCAGCCGCGTAGACAGAGAGACGATGGAAAGCCGCATGCACAGAGAGAAGGGAGAGACGGCGAAACCGGTTGGGGCAAGCAGGGAGGAGTGGAGGAAGGGGAGAGAAGAAGGAGGGACAGTGGAGCGTGGACGAGGAAAAAAAGAGAGGAGAAAGAATCAGAGGACTGGGTCTCGACTGTGCGGGGTTCTCCGCTGCGCGCCGCCCATGGTCCATGCTAGTTGTCAGCTACGATGGGAGCGTGGCTTTGAGTTCGGTGGTTTTTCGAGGTTTTCCTTTTCTCCAGAAACCGTCGAGAGAGCGTTCGCCCGACAGTCGGAGTGTGACCGTCTCGCGCGATCCAGAAGGACGACGAGGGAGACGCGGGGAGAGAGACGACAGTGTCACCCTCACCTTTGAGGAGAAGAAGCTTGCCGAGGAACTCCTCCACTTTTTCCTCTCTCGTTCAGATACCGACTTCGCGGTCACTACTGGAGAGGTGCGTCGAAAATACGCAGCAGACGCCAGATGAGCAGACCCTCGCACTCCTGTATTCACACCTATCCATGTCTGAATCTTTGCCTCTGTCTATCGATGTATCTCCCTCTCCATCTCTCTTCATCTATATCCATCTCTCTTCATCTATATCCATCTCTCTTCATCTATCTCCATCTCTCTTCATCTATCTCCATCTCTCTTCATCTATCTCCATCTCTCTTCATCTATCTCCATCTCTCTTCATCTATCTCCATCTCTCTTCATCTATCTCCATCTCTCTTCATCTATCTCCATCTCTCTTCATCTATCTCCATCTCTCTTCATCTATCTCCATCTCTCTTCATCTATCTCCATCTCTCTTCATCTATCTCCATCTACTGCTCTCTAGAACTGCACCTGTGTAGGATATATATATGTATATATATATGTATTTGTATATATATGTATATGTATATGTATTTGTATTTGTATATATATGTATTTGTATATATATATATATATATATATATATGTATTTGTATATATATGTATTTGTATATATATGTATTGGTATATATATGTATTTGTATATATATGTATATGTATATGTATTTGTATTTGTATATATATGTATTTGTATATATATATATATATATATGTATTTGTATATATATGTATTTGTATATATATGTATTGGTATATATATGTATTTGTATATGTATGTATTTGTATATATATGTATTTGTATGTATATGTATTTGTATATGTATTTGTATTTGTATATATATGTATTGGTATATATATGTATTTGTAATATATGTATTTGTAATATATGTATTTGTATATATATGTATTGGTATATATATGTATTTGTAATATATGTATTTGTAATATATGTATTTGTATATATATATATATATATATTGGTATATATATGTATTTGTATATGTATTTGTATATATATGTATTTGTATATATATGTATTTGTATATATATGTATTTGTATATATATGTTTTTGTATATATATGTATTTGTATATGTATTTGTATTTGTATATATATGTATTTGTATATATATGTATTTGTATATATATGTATTTGTATATGTATGTATTTGTATATATATTACGTGCAAATGGATACATGCGTTTATGTGTACGCATTTTTACGTGTTGGATCGACGACAGTCAAGGAGGATCGCGAAGGCTTGGCGTCCAGGCTGGCACATGCGTCGCCACAAACGTTTGGATTTCCTGGTCCCTCTGTGCTGTTTTCCTCTCCAGCTACTGGAGGTGTTCGCGCCGCGCGTCCCAGGTACGAAGAGTTCTTGGTTCGAAAGGCTTTCGCAACTCCGTAGGAGGCGAACCGCTGCCCAGTGATGGCGAAAGAAAGAGAAGAGAGGTGGAGAGAAAGGAAGATAGCGAGAAAGAAATACGCGGGGAGCAGCAGAGAGGACGCGGATACAAACGGACGGGAGGCACGGGACAGAGAATGACTGGAAGAGGGAGATTGGCGACACGAGAAACGAGAGACGTTGGAGCAGAGGGGGGGAGGAGCGAAAAGAACTTTGAAAGCGACGCGGACGCGAACGTCTGCAGCGTCGCGTGGGGTTTCACGGGACGTGCCTGGAGGCATAATTGCTTTTGGAAGTTTCAAATGTTTCTAGAAAAGACCGAAAACAATACAGACACCACGCGCCTGACGTTTTTCAAATGGGTGATCTGGATTTCCTTGTTTCGATCAGCATTCCGACGGAAGGTGTTTCGAGCGATTCTCAAGGAGGTACGGCTCGACGCTCTCTCCGTTTTTCCATTCTCTCTATTGTTCGCGGTGGTCTCTTGGCGCGTTTGGCCTTTCTCTCGCGATTGCCTTCCTCTGAGGCTACTTCCTTTCGCACATTTTCCTCTTCTTAGCACTCTCTGCGCAGCCTCCCTCTCCCGTATCGTTCTCTCGCTCCTTCCCGTGTCGCGTCTTTGTCGCCTCTGGACGTGGTTGTCTTGTTCGGCTTCTCGCAAGTGAAGAGCGGTTTCAGGCGAGGTGATTGACGCGGGACTGAAACCTGTGTTTCCTTCTCAGCTCTGTGAGATGGCGAGGAGCAACGACGCCACGCAAAAGCCGAGCTACTGGATCCTGAGACCGGAGTTCCGTCCTCAGACCTCCTAAGCTTCCTTTCTTCTACCGTCTTCGTTTTCCTTCTTCTGTCTCCTTGTTTCGCTTTTCTTCTCTGTCGCGTTGTCGTGCGAAGAAAAGAGCGGAGCTTTCGATGGCTGAGAAGGACGAAGGAAGAAGGCGAGGTTGCGCTACCTCCATGATTGAGACGCCTCCGTTTCAATGGACTTGGGCGGGAACTGAATTGCCAGGCGATTCAAACCAACCTCGCGTGACTGCAGGCGGCCGAGACAGCGCGAGACCAGGCCGCCGCGTTGAACACGAGAGAAGGCGAGGGCCCGAAGAAAAAGACAAGCAAAACAAAAAACAAGGAGCACAGGCGAGAAAGGCCTTACAAAAGAGGAGTGTCTATGAGGAGAAAAATACACAAAAAGGAGACTCAATGAGAAGCACACTGAAAATACCCACGCGAACACCCGCAAGTTATATATATATATATAGATGTATACATACATATTTATATATATGTATGCATGTATGGACGAATCATTGTGAAGCTGTACGTACATGCATACTTACGTGTAAATGTATGTATAAATACGAGTATTCGGACTTTTCAGCCCGGAGAACGGCACTGTGTACATGTCCACGGATCGGTCAAATATGTTATGTGTGTGAATCTCCGCAGATGTATTTTCTGTGGAAACACCGGGAGAAGAACCCGGTGAAAAGGGAATGAGGGAAACGAGAGAAGTGAAGCGAGAACACCGCTCTTCCAACCCAGGGCGCTAACATCCGACCATGTGTTGTTATTACATTATAGATTTTGTCTCTGTACAAATGATCCGCGATCCAGCACTGAATAACTCATGAGCCTGCTCCGGCTGTTTCCGCTTTTCTTTTCTGGAGCGAGAAACAGATGAAGCCTTTCTTCCCCGGAGAGGACGAGACAGTCGCGGAACGCCCTCGCTGAGTCGCCTCTCTCCCAGCGGCTTTTTAGTCCCGCTTTTTTATCAAAGTTTCTTCTTCGCGCGACGCATGTCCCCTGTCGTTCCTTTTCCCAGCTCTTTGTCAACCCTCCGAATCTCTGTCTCGCACATGGCTGCGGGTCTCAAGTGCGTGTCGCGTGACTTGTGCGTTTGACCCAACAGAGAGACGGCTTTCGCTTGCGCGTCTCCGTGTCTTAACTTTTCAAAGGCGAAGAAGGAATGGAAACAGAGATTACGGCTACACGTGGAGCCGTTTGCCGCGAGAAAGCCTCGCTCTGAGGCCGATCGAGAGACCAGAAAGAGACACACACGATGGAAGAGAGAACAGAAAAGTGGAGAGAAGAGCGAGGGAAGCGTGTGAGGGACGAGAGAGAACGGAGAAAACACGAGAGTGGGCTGGCCGCAGGTGAGAAAGGAGATGTATCCAGGGAGAGGGTTTTGCGCCACAGAGACTGGCATTCGACAAGAGACTTGGGACAGATTTTTTGTTTATGGGAAAAGGAAAGTTTCAAGATTCATCCACGATGCGCGCGTCACGGCCATGGACACAGGACAAGCTGTAGGACTACACCCACGAGAGACACGCCGTCTCACGTGTCGCCCATTTCCACATCGTCTGCGTCTTCGTCCACTTCTTCCCAGTCATCTTCGTCTTCCTCGCCTCCCTGAGCGGACGCTCCCTTCTCTTCTTCCTTCACAACGCGCAAGAGTTCTCGCGTGTGGACGCAGATCGGGTGATCGCGCTCTGCCGCCAAACCCGTCGAGGCCAGCAGCTGCAGGCACAAACAAACAGGAGCTCTGCGCTCTATATCGCAATCGCAGAGGCAAGAAAAGAGGCGCATTCGAAAACGAAACGCAGCGCGCTGTGAGACACCAACGGAGAGACAGGCTTCTCCGCACACACGACACGGCGCATGCGCGCGCACACACACACACCGGTATTATAGGCAGGTATTTTCTCCATCTTCAAGTAGACATACATACAGATCCGTACTGGTGCAAACAAGAAGCGTTCTGACCTAGCGTCGCGAGGGGACATGCATATGCATAAATATATACTTATATATATAATCATATATTTGTATATATATGAATAGATGTGCATATATATATATATATATATATAATCATATATTTGTATATATATGTATAGATGTGCATATATATATATATATATATATATATATATATATAAGTACATAGCCATGGATATAAAACTAGATACGAATATAGGGATATTTGTGTACGAAGCGAAGCAGGCTTCCGAGGCAGTTGCACTTCTGCAAACGCTTCTCCTGTTGCATGGACGAAACCAGTCAGTCTCTCCCGTCGTGCCCATATATTTGTGTCTGGTTTCTCTCGCTTTTTCTCCGATTTTGCTGGCCGGTCTCGCTCGCTCGTGCTGAATGTGCGTTCACTTCTTTCCGTTGTTAGTCGAGCCTTTGAAAAAACCGAGGGAGCTCACTTGCTGCAGATGCTCCAAGCTGTCCCTGGCGGCGGCGAACTTCTTCGCCTTGAAAAGCCCACACGCGAGGATCAGCCAGGAGTCCGCCTGTGCGCAAACCATCAGAGGCGCAAGGCATTCTCTCAAACCATGAAGAAAACAACAGGCAATCGCCCGCAAACGTCCGCAAGACGTGAAAACACGAAACGGGGCGCAAAGAACCAACGGACGTAACCAAAGAGATAAACCCCTCGACGGTGACCAAAAAGTGGACAACTAAAAACGCGTCGCCAAACGTGGCGCGTGGATAAAGAGGTGAGGAGCAAAAAAATGAGAGGAGGGACGCAGCAGGCGCGCCAAACCAGGCGGAAAAACCCGAGAAAACGAGAAACAGGAAAGGGAAAACGAACGCGAGAGATTAGTGGCGGAGACGGGCAAAGCAGAGAGCCGTTGTTTCTTCGTTTGTTCCGCTCTTACGTCTTGGTCGTCTTCTTCAATGCAGGAGGAGACGAGGAGAACGGCGGCTTCAGCTTCTTGAACGTCGATCAGGACTCTCGCCAAGTTGACGCGCAACTCGCGGCAGCTTACGTCGTCTTCGTCCTCAGAAGACGGAGACACAAGGCGCAAGTTTTCTTCACGTCTCTTCAGCTGAGCGTGAATCAGGTGAGCGGCGCGCAACGCAGCGGCGCGTGCGCCCTCAATGTCGCCTGCGGAAACGCGAAAGAAAAAAAACGTCGCAAATGTGTAACGGCCGCCGCATACAAACGAGCGACACGCCTCGAGTTCGCAACAGAAAGGAACGGAGAGGAGCGCGAACTTGTAACGGACGAGGAAGCGCGACGGGAGACACGGAAGGAAAACGCGCTGCGCCTTTTTTTTCTCGCATCTCGGTTTTCTTTCCGCGCGGCTGTCGGGGCTCCGCTTTTTTTGCAGCAACTCCGCACCGATGGTTTTGAGGAACGAAGCTCGGAGATGCAACGCATCCGGGAGACCCGCGTCTTGCGCCTCTGCGAGAGCGAGCGCGCCTTCGCTTTCTGCTCGGCACGCCTCCTCCGCCTCTTCCGCGTCGCACAAATCCGTCATGTACAGCTCCCCGACGCTGCACTTGGCGTCAACCAGCTGACGCGTCACGCGACGTCGCTCCTCCTTCAACAAGCGCACCGCCGCCGCAGTCGCGCCCCGTCCTGTACAGAAACCGGAAAACGGAACAAGATCACCACCGCTAAACACACACATACCTATAGTTGCATATATATAGATAAATAGATAGATAACTAGATAGATAAGTAGAGATATAGGTAGTTGCAAGAGCATGCATCGCTGTTTGCATGTGCACATTTCCTGATCTGAACGTTCTTCTCGGGCCCCGAAAGAGGTGTCTGCGGTCGACCGCGAGGAGTCTGTTGGGCGCCTCGTGCAGCTTCCCTGCTGACCTGAATTGCCTGCCTGACTCTCGCGGACTTGTGCGGCGGCGATCGAGGCTTCGAGGTTCTGCAGGGAAGCCTCCAGGAGGCCTGCGGCGCGTCGAAAAAGCTCTAGACTCGTCCGGCCCTCTTCGATTTGCGCGAGGTAGAAGAACTTCTCTGGATTGCGGTCGGGCTGAAGTGCAGGGAAGGAAAGAAGAAACAGGCAAAGACAAGAGCGTTGACTCGCCTGTCCACGAAGCTGCAGACGAGATTCGCTCGATCGATTTCGCTGCGTCGCAAATCTGCAGAGCTTCTGCTCCCCCTTCCTGTCCCGCTGGCGCTGGCTGTTCTCTTTGCCTTTCTTCTGCCGTCTGTTGTCGACGGATTCTTCGATTTCTACCTCGAGTTGAATCGCCCGTTGCAGCAGTTGCTTCGCCTCGTCCAGCTGGCCGTCCTCGGAGAGCATCTCGGCCGCCCGAACCAGCAGCGAGACGTCGTTGGGGTGTACAGACACCCCCTTTCGGAGGAACTTCCGAGCGAGGGAAAAGTCCGGAGGGAACGCGTTGACGCATCCTTCCGCTCTCTGCAGGAAGAACGAAGGCGGGAGCGACAACGCCTCGGAGTCCGTCGCCGTTTGTACCTCTGTAGCGACGGCCGATCGCGCTGCGGGAGACGCCTGGCCGCCTCCCGCGCGGCGTCTGTTCTGTTTCTTCTTCATCCTGGGCTCGCCGCGACGAACGCTTCACCGCAGGAAGCAGAGAGAAACAAGGCGGGAACCGACGCCTCGACACACACCGCCCCGCCAGAAAAAACCCCCTGCAGTCTCCCTCTCTGCAGGCGTGCGCCACGCAGAGCGAGACGCGAGAAAAAGAGAAGAAAAAGAGAAAAGGAAGAAGCGAGAGACAAGGGAGAAGCGAGAGGCAAGGGAGAAGCGAGAGACAAGGGAGAAGCGAGAGACAAGGGAGAAGCGAGAGACAAGGGAGAAGCGAGAGACAAGGGAGAAGCGAGAGGCAAGGAAGAAGCGAGAGACAAGGGAGAAGCGAGAGGCAAGGAAGAATCGAGAGACAAGGGAGAAGCGAGAGACGAGACGAAGAAAAACCGGAAGAAGAAGAAAGAAAAGGACCGAAAAACGCTCGAGTCGGACAGCTTTTCCACCTGGGCACCTTGCCCCCGCCCGCCTGGCGCGTCGAGGCCGTGAGAGTCCAGTTGCCGAGTCGGCAGAAAAAGAAGCAAAAGTGAGGAGGAAAGAGAAAGAAAGGAGACGCAGAAGGCGGTTTCCGCTTTTTATTTCAAAGAAGACGTTCGCCTCTGCGGCGGAAAGACGCTTCCGTTTCTCCCGCAAATGCGCGTTTTTCTTCGCATGCATGCACAGCCAGAGCGAGAAAAGCAGGAAAGACCGTCACGCTTTTCCCAGGTTCCTTGTCTCGCCGTGCATAGTTGTTGGATTCGCAGACTGTCTTAAACCCGATCTGCAGGGCGAATCAGGCTGCTTGTCTCCTGCGAAACCGATATCTGTGTTTTCCCCTTGGTATCGCCTTGCGTCTTGTGTCAAGCATCCAACCCTAGGTTAAAACCTCTGAGGTGTGCTCTGTACGTGCTGACTGTTTGCGCGCGGATCTTGCGCCTTTTTTCACGAAGACAAGTCGCGATTCTTTGCTAGGCCACGTGCGCATGTTTTGCGACAAGTCTAGTCAAGAACGGTGAACCCAAGTGTGGAATTGTGGTACGCGTTTTTTGCACGAAAATGACCGTCTCTTTACCGGAGGCTTCTATGCGTTACTCCTTGCTTTCAAGAACCTTTACTCAAAAGGGTGTTCTGAGATAAACCTGAAGGTAAAGGGTAATCCTTCCATTTTGCTCCTGTAACAAATTCAACGGGGCGAAAAGGAGACTACAGCGAAGGCCTCCCGACGCGCATGCACGCTGATATAGATTGACGCAGCGCGTTATCCCGCGAAAACTGTGGTTCCGCTGTTTTCGCTGTTCGCACCTCAGGCGACAGGAAGTGCGCCCATACCACGAGCGGTCGACGAAGGCTCGGCTCGCCAGCGAACGTAGCCGGAAGTTTCGTCGTTCTTCATTTCTTTTCTTCCTGAAGGCACTTCCCGGGGTCGGGTCTCGTGTGTTTACGTGCAAATCAGGTGCGCCGAACGACGCACAACAACGCACATTAAAAACAGACAACCAGATGTGAAGTGTGAAGCTGGACGGCGTGCGCCTCGACGGCTTCTCTCTTCTTCCTTGTCGTCTTTGTCTTGTCTTCTTTGTCTTGTCTTCTTTGTCTTGTCTTCCTCGTCTTGTCTTCCTTGTCTTGTCTTCTTTGTCTGCTTTCTTTTCTCGTTTTGTCTCTCGTTTCCCTTTCAATACTCTAACCCTTTCGTGGACTGTCTGGGGCACGAGAGAAATGCGTGCGACCGCACAGACGCGAGAGAGGAGAGTACCCCGCTCTTTTCCTCTCACGCTAAAAGATAGACGCTCGTCCTCTGACCGGAGGCGGAAGAGCGTCTTCCGCTAGTCTTGACCGAATTTATCGGAAAAGGAGGAAGAAGACTAGGAGGAAGAGGAAGACTAGGAGGAAGAGGATATTTTCGTTTCCTTTCTCTGTACAAAGCGCATCGAGCACAGGAGCTCTACGTTTTGTGGCGGAGGATTCCTGCCTCGCTGTCTCGATGGAGCGCAGAGCACCTGATCCGAGTTCAGGCGACCGTCTCGCTTCGCGTTTTGAGAGACAGCGATCAAGTTCTTTGCCTCGCCCCGCGCTCCACGCTAAGAGAGAGAAGACGGCTTCGCTTTTCTCGACAAACCCTGGCCGTTCGCTTCGTTTCACAGGCTCGACTCTTGCACACAGCTCCACAATGACCGTCTCAGAGATGAGCAAAAACCTTCAGTCGCCTCGTCTCGGCGCGGCTGCGGTCCGTTCCGCTGTCTCTCCTCTGCTTTTGCGCTCCCCCGCTTTTTCCTCGTCGGTCCCTGCGTCTGAATCTTGTTTGTTCGCGTATTCCCCATCGCTCACGAGCACTCGCGAGGCTCGGGAACCGCGTCCTTCCTCCCCTTCTCCTCCTCTTTCTTCAGCAATCAGACGCGTCGCTTGGCCGTGCTTCTTCCTCTTCTTCTTTTTGTCGCGTCCACCTTTCCTCGATTCCGGTGCGACGGGGACGGAAACGTCGTCGGCTCCGACAAGCGCCGCTGACGCGCTCGATGATAAACCGTACGGCGAAAGCACAACGCATCCGGCCCTCGCGCAGGCGTCGATACACATTTGTCTTCTTGTCCTCGAGTCTCTCTACATCACAGACTCACGAGAAACCTATTGTTCTAAACATACACATGTATATATATATCTAGGATATAGGGATTAAGGGAGGAGATGTCTACGGCTGGTGCGAAGTACTGAACGCATGCAGTCAAGAAGCGAAGCCGAGTGAGACAGATCGAGGCACACGCACTGGATATCTACGTCCACACAGGTATCGCGTGTCCGGCTGCTGCGGCCGAAGTCGCTTGCGTGCATATCTCGTGGCTCTGCTGTGTCGCTCCTTGTCTCCTCTTTTTGCCGCTTCTCTGGTGGAGGCAAAAATGGCTTCACATCGCTCGCCCCCTTTCTGTTCCTTTCTTTGCCTTTAGCGCCCCGCAATCGCCTCCCGTTGTGCGTTGGAGACAGACGCCTTCAGCTATTTACCTCTCCATCATGGGCGCGTTTCGCTGGCCGAAGGTTCGCTTTCGAAGCAAGTACGCGCCCGGCGGGGAGTCGTTGCCGCTGGTCCCTGTGTTGGAGCGTCTCGCTCCGTTTCGTCCAACAGGAGGAACACGAAGGAGGACACAGACACGGAGGGGACCAGCGGAAGAAGCAAAGGGCGTCCAGTGTCTTCCTCCTTTATCTCCTTGATCTCCATCGTCTTCATCTCCTTCATCGTCCAGATTTCCTTCATCGTCCTGATCTCCTTCATCGTCTTGATCTCCGTCATCGTCTTGATCTCCTTCATCGTCTTGATCTCCTGCATCGTCTTGATCTCCTTCTTAGTCTCCGTCCTGGTCTCCTTTGTTTTCCTGTTGATATGTTTCGTGAACTGCGCTGCCTTCCTCTTTCTCTCCCTCGTCACCGGTGTGCATCTGCCTTCTTGCGTTTCGGCTCTGTCTTTGCCGACCGCAGCGTCGCTTCCGAAAGTCGGGACGATTTTAAATGGTAGATAGGGAGCAAACTGTCTCCAGACGTTCTTAACCCAGCTCACGTATTACATCTGACGGTGAACTATCGTTCCTAACTGAATCTTGTTCAACAACAAGGGAGTTTCCTCGCCTCATGTGCTTTCGCTGCAGGGGCGTATACGTCGAAGGGCGGGGCAGCGTCGAGGGTGGAGAGAAGAAGAAATACGTTCTCGACCTCGCTTTCTTGCGCGAAATTGATCCCAAGGTCAGGACAACTTGATCGGTGTCTTCGCGTTTGCCTTTGGTTTCATCTGTATTTGCCTTTCCTGCTCCAGCGTCTCGACCGTCTCTTGGCCTTCTTTGTTCCGCCGTCCTCCCTCTCAGGTTTGGTGTCTGCGCTCAGCGAATTGTTCTCTCGTGGTGTGTTGCCAGCTGGTTTCTTTCCTTTTCTGTTCCTCTGGTTTCTTGGTGGCTTTCGTCCGGTTTGGACGCTGTCTCCCCAATCGGGCCTCACAGTTTTCCGCGCTTTTGGCTGCCTGTACCCTCAGACGTCCTCGTTCGCTGTCAGGAGTCGCTCCATCGAGATTCACATGCCGAAGAAGAAGCAGGTGAGAGCGGGGGAAGCTTCGCGCTGGCAAGAGTGAAATCCGAACTCGCAAAAAACGCTTTTGTCTACTTGGTTTTCGTTTCTCCACCGCAGTCGGAAGAGTGAGACGCTTGCGCCGAGAAGACCACGAGAACGCGCCTCAGCTTGAGCGTGCCTGCGGTTTCATTGGCTACAAGCCGCCTTTACTCACCACTCGGATATTTCGTTTCTCTTGCTCCACTTTTCGCGTGGTTTTGTCTCCCTCCCCCTGTCCTTCCCTTCCTTCGTCCTTCCACCCCTTGCGTGTCTCTTCCTCCATTTTCTTTCTCTTACTCCTGCGTCCGCTCCCTGCCTGTTCACCTCTGGCCTCTCCGTATCTTTTCGTTTTTCCTCTGCTGACCGCTCTCTCTCTCTCCCCTCTCTCCCCTCTCTCGCCTCTCTCACCTCTCTCGCCTCTCTCTCTCGCGCCATGCAGGAGCCGTGCTGGCGAGCCTTGGGGCCTCTCTTCACGCCGCCGCCGGCCTTTTTGAAGCGGGAGTTTGTCGATCGAGACAGCGAACTGTGAGCGAAAAACCCACGAGCGCAGTCGCTCGCATCTGCAGCGAGAGGCTCTGCGTAGCACACCCCCTTGAGCTCCCAGCGAACGCAGCTGTGTCGTCAGAAGCGCGCGAGAGAGCAAAAAAAGACGCGGGTCGTGAAGCCCGCGAGACATGTGCAATATCTCTTTAGACAATTCACCTATCCCATCTCTCCCTTATGCGTCTCTCCTGCATTCGTCTCCTAAGCGATATGCGCTCTTTACCTTCTCTCCTCTCTTCCTTCTCCCCGCTTGGTCCTTTGCAGGTGTTACATGGCGAGAGTTGTGTGGCGCGGCAAATTCTTGTGAGTCGACACAACGCATGCGCTGGTGACCGCACACGCAGTCTCTTGTTTCCATCTTGTTTCCTCCAGTTCAAAAGGTTTCCAAGCTGTGTAGAATCACCCGCGCTCGACTAGCCCTCACTGGCTCTTGGCCTTTTGTCTCCGCAGTGTTCGATGGAGGGAGAAAGAAGCAAAAGGAAGCAAGACGGCTGTTCTCTTTCCTCGCTCACAATCGCGCCCACCGATGTACCTGTGCAAGAATACCTAGTCATTCTCGCGGGCGTCGCGTGCATAGCTGTATATCCCTACTTTCCTGCTACTCGCAGTTGCCGTGCCACAGAGGTTTGCCTGCCTGTTGCGGATTTTTCGCAACGCGCCCGACGCTCCGTCAGAACCTGCATTTGCCTCTTGCCCCAGCTGCGGGTGTCTCCGTCTAGAGATCTGCATGCGGCGGTTCGCCCGAGCAGCTGTGCTCAGACGCGTCGCCGCTTTTTCTTGGTGTTCTGTGCCGTGCAGTTGGGAGCGGAAATTCGCAGAAAAAGGCAACACTCCAGGAGAACAGTTTTTTGAGGACCACCGACCCTCGGGCGTCCATCCGGACGTAAGCCGCCGCATACCTTCCTCGCTGTGTCGATAAAAACGGTGTGCAGAGCCTTTCGCGCCGCTGTGCACCCATATATGTAGACACACCAGTTGTGCATGCATACATATGCGTAATCCATGCACGTACATATATATATTTATATGTGTATATGTATGTGTATATATGTACATGTATATATATATATATATATATATATATATATATGTAATATTGCATAGACCCCCCCGGGGCGGAGATAGTTCTTCACGGAGAGAGATGTCTGTTTTCATCTGTTGAATCGTTTCGCGAGATGCGGGTGCATGCGGAGATCGATCCGTAGAGAGGCAATGCCCTCGACGCTCGTTCAGGCCGAGACATACACACGAGTCCCTGTCTGTGCCTGTGCAGCTCTGGAACAAGATTATCCGCGATCTCCGCAGGCGCGCCGTCGATCCTTCGCACGCTCGTGAAGACGCAAGCCTGCAAGCGGAGATCGCGGCGGCGCAGACGCGATGAGGACACGAGTTTTTTGGTGGTCAGAGGGGGGGGGGAAGCAGGAGTCGCGTCTCTCTCGATGCCGAGTTCTCGTGCTTGTTTTTGTCGTTCGTTTTGGCGCGTCTTGGCCACGCAAGGGAGAAAGGCGTCCACCCGCGACCAGGCGCACCTGCGTACCTCGCCCCGCGTCTTTCTGCGCCGGGTGTACGCACGTTTTTTGACCTGGAAGAAAGACAATCGGGCAACAACAGGGTTGCAGGCGGGCGACGCTAAGACGATCCTGTTAGACATCGCAGGGCGGTCGGTTCTGTGAAGATCGTGTCAAGTGGGAGAGAACGTGAGGGAGTTTCTTGCCGGGGCTACGTGCGTGGCGCGTAGCAGCGGTGTGCGCCGGAGGCTCCTAATCTGCAGCGACGCACAGCACGTTCGTTGGCCGGGGCATTCTTTCGAGAGAGACGGGTGCGGAACGCTAGGTCTTACGGCACCAAGGCTGAACGCGCGAGTCTGCCCCACGCTTGTGTGTAGAGAAACACGTAGATACACATGTTTACGTGTGGATGCTTTTCAGGAGACTCCAGTGAAAACGGGGAGTTTGAAGACAACGCAGTTTGAGTCACAGTGAATTGTATCCACAGGAGATGTACGCGTGCATACAGATGCTCGTGCATATATGGGCCTCTCTAACACGTGTGTACCTGTCTCTGTATACATCTATATTAATCTATATCAATCTGTATAGATCTCTCTCTCTATATATATAATATATGCGCACACGTGTTTGCATGCGCACCCTGTTCTCCAAGATTGTGATAGTTTCGATAGGTTTTCTTCTTTTCAAGACCGCAGTGCGTGGTGGGTTCTTTGAGGCTCTTGAAACTAGATGGACCTTCCGTAGGGCCTCTCACAGTTTCTGCCGATTTGATCTCTCTGACTCTTAAAATCCGATCTCTGGTGACGGGCACCTCCTCACTTCCCCCGGTGCGGGCGAACTGAAAGCGTTGCCTTTTCGTGGACCCAGAAAACGTCCGCATGGCATTTCGTCCCCCCTACGGTTTCCACAATTTTTACACGCAGTTATCCCGTGCAAATGCAGGTTCTCCGGCGGCCTGATTTCGAAGCACATGATCCACACTCGCTCGCACTGGCTTTTCGGGCGTGAACCACGCCGTTTCCGGGCGACAGCTTTCACGTTTTCTTCTCCCTCGTGTTTCACAATCTTGGTTCCCAGCCTGCCAAACAGGCTCGTGTTTCCGAGAACGCATTATAGTACAAAAACGATACTGAATAGGACTCCAGCTTTGAAATACAGACCACCAAGTTCTTTCCGATTGCACAGCGTTGAGAAAGCTCTGCAGCCGAACCGCGCGGACTGCCGATGGGACTCGGCAGCGCTTCACCTGCCGCCCCACTGGGGCAAAACTCCGTGTCTCTCGCCGGTGGCGTGTGTGCCCCAACAACCGGGTGCGCAGCGAATGCCTCTCCCGGGGGAGCTCGCGCCAAGAAACGCGTCGCTGTGAGAGTTGGGCGACAAACACGCGCCTCGCTTTCTCGCGCGCTTGCGCGTTCGGTCTCGTCACGCGCGACCGTCGATCAACTGGTTGTTGAGACGCTCCTCGCGCGAGCAAGCTACGGCTGCCCCAGCCTGGGTTTTTCGAGCGCCCAACGAGGGAAAAGAGCGACTGTGGAAGGGCGTTTGTAAACTGTACGTACACGGCAGCCACCAGCCCAGCAGAACGCACAGCTGTGTGCCTGAGACAGAATCGTCTGCGACGATTTCGAGTTTTTCGTGAGTGGTGTCTTGCGCCTGTGAGCGCGAGAGAGGCCGTCTGCGCGTCTCTCCTCCAAGGGACGGCGTCTGGGAGCGTCCGGACGCAGCGAGAACGACAGAGGCAAACGTCCTTTTTCTCCTCGGAAGCGCGGCAGAGACACACACACCGACACAGCGGATGCGTTCCAAGGAGTTGTTTGGTTCTTCCCACGAGGGCCGACGCAGCGCGTGTGTGAAAACACATCGCGCCCGGAGTGCTTTTTCGGATAGAAGTACGTTGCGCTGGTCCCCACCTTGGGGCGGCTCTGTGCGTGGCTCTGCGCCTCTCGGAACTGTCTGACTCGAAAACTTTCCGTTGTCTTCTTTCAGAGACCGAAAAGAGCCCCCGCTGCGCCAAACACACAGAAAAGGCGAACGCACTGCAGGGGGACTGTCCGGCCCCCGACTCGCCACGCGTTTCGGCACGGCTGTGTTTTTTGCTGGACAGAGGAGGCGGTTTTCCAGACGCACGGACCGACGTTGTCTTTTCAGCGTTCGGCCTCTCACTCACTCGAGAGAAAAGGGGGGAAAAGCGGAAGGAGATCCGCCAGTTTCGCGCGTTCTTTCCGGAGGCAGGCGTGGCGATCTCTGCGGCGGGGCGCGGAAAAAGCGGCGCCGGCTACACCCGCGCAAACAGGCTCTGAAAACCGAAATCATTGCCAAAGGCGAAGCCTTTCGCAATTCCCCTTTCGTTTTCACCGCGACAGAGAGAGGCGGACCGCGTCACTGCGAGGGCGCCTTTCTCTCGCCGTCTCGCGTCGTGTATTTTTTCCCCGATTCGCTCGCTCGACGGTTTTGAGCGAGAGAGCGAGCGCGAAAAACGCCTTGTCCGTGCGCGCGGGGCGTTCAGGCTCTCTCAAAACCGCACATGCAGCGACGCTGCGGCTCTGTGCGGCGTTCCGACGCGAGAGATCTCGCCTTTTTCCTCGAGAGCGCTTCAGAGAATCGTTTGTGCACATGACCCAGAGAGGGAGAAAGCAAACGAGTGTCGACGGATTCACACCAAAGTCGCACGCGGGCGCGAGTCGCAGGCGCTCATGTCGCGCCTCTCTCTCGCTTCAGAAAAACGTGACGCTTTTCTCAGCATCCGAATCTCCAGCCCCCCAGCTCTTTCCGAAAGCTTTCCACAGACACTTGAAAAAACGCTTCTCTCTCGCGATTTTCCGAGTTATCTCGGCTCTGACCGCGCTCGCTGGAAAAGCGCAACACTCGCGGATTCTCGCGGAACGCGCGTCACTAGCCGCCGCGTTTGGGGCTAGCCCTCTCGCGCTTGTTTTCCTCGACGGGCGTTTTCCCCAAGCGCCGCCTTTCTCCCCTCGTGTAAAGCTTCGTGGACGCCGTCCGCGGGTGGGTTCCCTGTTTTGCCCCAAGCGTCGCCTGTCGCTCCTGGTCTGGAGCCGAGTCTCTGCTGGGCGTCAGTTTTTCAGCATCCCTGCGTTCGGAGGCGTGGCGCGTGGCGACTCGCAAACCCAGAGTGTCTCTCAAGGACCGCGCGGATGCGTCTTCTCTCACGCTTTTCTGACGAAAGACTCTCTTTGTCGGTTGGCGACCCCCGGCGTCCTTCGGAGTGAACCAGGATGGCGAAGCCGGAGCAAGACTGCAAGACCGCAGCGGCGCTCATCCGCGCTGGCTCGTTGATCGAGGGCGTCGAATCGGCGGGCAAAGACTTCTTCGTTTGGACGACGCAAGGCCCCGCCGTAAAGAAAGATCCCGATCTCCTCTTCAGTCTGTGCCGCGTCTTGCCTGGAAGCACACAACAAACCTTGAAACTCCAGCAGGTTGAACCGACCGCCGAGGCAGGGGTACGCGGCGTCAAACAGGAGAGTCGCCTTCAGAAGCCTAGATCCTGTAGTGTCCTCTCCGGGGACTCGATTTGCGGGAAGTACAGTTCTGCATCGCCAAACGCATTCCCAGACACCATCTGCGCAGGGGATCCTAACCGCACGTTACCGTGTTTTTTTGCGCGCGGGAGTTTCTCTCTGAGTCACACGAGCTCGGTGCGCTCGCTCCCGTCGATCTCCGGTCTCGCATATCCTGTCTCTCTTGTTTCTCCGACGCCGCTTCTGCTCTCCTGCTTCGCCTCTCCCTTCCCTAGTCGGCTCTCCTCGGGTGTTCTGGCGACTCGGGTCGCGCGCTGTGTGTCCGCACTCTCCGAGCCCTTCCCTTTCCGCTCCCTTCCGTTCTCTCCCGTCCCCCCCGGCCCCCAGTATGGCACGACTCGCCTCTGCTTTTCGGTGCCTCCGCGGCTGGACTGTCTCCCCTCTTCTGCTCTGGATCGTTTTCCTGTCGAAACGCTGTGTTCCGGCTCGTGTCGAGGCTCCACGCGTGTGATTTGTTTGTCAGGGGCCTCGACGCACGTTTCCCGCGGAATCGCTCCACCCTTTTCCTCGCTCAAAACTTGCGTTTGCCTTTCCAGGAACTGACGGTCCAAGCGAAAGACGCGTGGCAGTCCAACTACGGCATCAATCCTCTGACTTACGGCGACATTGGCGGACTTCCCCACACGAACGAACCGTGCGTGCTGGACTTCCTGGCGCAGCGCTACCAGAACCATGTGATCTACACGACTGCAGAGCCGCTGATCGTGGCCGTGAATCCGTTCGAGGACTTGAAAAACGCGGGACCGGAGACGATAGCCCTCTACAGAGACGCCGCCGACGTGGACAAACTCCCGCCGCACGTGTTCTACGCGAGTCGCCGCGCCATGGGGAACCTGCATCAGCTGAAGAAGCCGCAGACGATCATTGTCAGCGGCGAGAGTGGAGCTGGGAAGACAGAGACGACGAAGATGCTGATGAAGTACCTCGCGACCAGCGGCGGCGGCAACCTCGATCTGAAGATTCAGACTGCGATCATGGCGGCGAACCCCGTGCTCGAGGCGTTCGGGAACGCCAAGACGGTCCGAAACAACAACAGCAGTCGCTTCGGCAGATTCATGCTGCTCGACGTGGCGCGAGAGGGCGGCATTCAGCACGGCAAAGTCGTCGCCTTCCTCCTGGAGAAGAGCCGAATTGTCAGCCAAGACAAAGACGAGCGAAGTTACCACATCTTCTACCAGTTCTTGAAGGGAGCGCCTGACCACATGCGCCACAGATACATGCTTCAGCCTCTCGACAAATACACCTTCATCAACCCTCACTGCCTCGACGCACCAGGTCAGAAAGAACGGAGAAAGGAAGGCCGACAGATGTACACAGAGACGACGCCGGAGGAGAAGGAGGAGAGAGAGAAAAGACCTGCGGGAGCGGCGCGAGGCGCGTGCTCGAGAGCCCACGCTGGATCTTTGTGTCTTTTCTCCGTCTTGTTCAGGAATCAACGACACGGAAGACTTTGAACAGACGGTCAAGTCGTTCGAGTCCATGAACTTGACGGAAGCGGAAACCTGCACGATCTGGTCCCTGGTGTCAGGCGTTCTTCTCATGGGAAATGCGAAGCCCACTGGTACGATCCCCCGTTCCTGGAACCTCTCCAAATCTGCACGACTTCGCATTGGAAACAGCCCCACACACACACACACACACACACACTTGCTGATACAGAAAACTGACAACACAAAAAAAAGCACACATGTGGACTCTCTGCTTGTGAAGCTGTATACAAAGTTATATATATATATATATATATATATATGTTTGCCTGTAGTTTCTAGCCTGCATACGTGTTTCCGCATCTGTTTGTACTGTTGTATAAACGATATGAAGACGCAGCACGTCTACCTCAGTCGTCCACGGTGTGTAGGGTTGAGAAAGGTTTGCCTGTTTCCATAGTTTGTCGGTGGGCGGGGGGAGAGGCAGGGAGTCTTCCAGAAGGCCTGGCCTTCGTCTTGTTTTGCTGGTGCTTGGACCGTCTCTGGTGTGTTCGGCTTTCTGCGCGTTCATGCGTTGCGTCGTACCCCTCCTCACTTCGGGGAGCCTCCTGCGTCTCCGTGTTCAGGCAAAACCGAGGGCGGTGTCGAGAACGCCGCGTCCTTCGTTGGCGACTCCGAAGCGGCTCTGCGGAACGCATGCACTTTGCTCTTCCTCGACTATCCCAGCGTTCTGCACGAGCTAACAGTGAAGACAACCTACGCGGGTGAGACGGTTTCTCAATAATTTCGCGTCTCCCATTCATTTTACCTTCTTCCGTTTCTGTTTGTTTGCGTCCATGCCGTTATGCATCCCTTCCCACGTCTAAATCCCAAGAGGTTTGTTTCTACGCACGTCTATGTCGCGGTGCACGTACAGCAGTGCTGCAGTGTCTATACAGTTCGCTGTGCGTCTCTGACTTTGCCTCGGGCGTGGAATCAACTCGCTCGCCGAAGGAGCGCCGCGCGGGTGATTTTCCTCATGCAATCGTGTGCATGCGCGTGCGGAATCCTACGAAGCTGCCGCGAGACGCATGTCTGCCGGATGCTAATAAAAAAAATATCACACGCATTTGAGTGCGAATGGGCAAAGGGTGTGCCCCGTCGTTGGATCTCATACCTATGTGTAAATGTATATATGTATATGTAGATATGTATATATATATATATATATGTATATATATATATATATATATATATGTATATATATGTATATGTATATGTATATGTATATATCTGCACTTATATATATATATATATATATATATATATGTATATGCAAAAGGGAGGTGGTGCGTAGCCCTGGGACGGAGGAGATAGAAAGGCAAAAGCAAAATCTTGCAGATGACCAGTGGAGAGGAAGTTGTCTCTCTCCAACTGCCAAGCCTGTGCGTTGGTCCCGGCGTATCCCTTTCCTTTGTGTTCCCTTTTTTGTCTGTTCAGGGAACAACAAGATCGAGAGCCGATGGACAGTCCCCGATTCCGAGATGCTTCGCGGATCGCTGGCGAAGGGAATCTACGAGCAGTTATTTTTGTGGATCATTCGCAAGCTGAATGCCGACATTGAACCGAAGGGTGGATCGTTTGACGTCTTCATGGGTGCGTTTCGCGGCTTTCGGCCGTCGCTCTCTGCTGGCGAGGCCACACTCTTCTTGCGGACGAACGTTCCTTTCTGTCGGCGCTTCTCTTGTTGGCGAGTTCCTCTCTTGTCCCGTGCCGACCTCCGCGCGCCTTCCTCTCTCAGCGGTGTCTCTACGCTTGTGTCGTCCACTGTGTGTCTTTACACCCACCTCGCCCTCAGGCCGCGTAGCAGTCGAGAGGGAAAACGTGGTGTGGCGCACGGATTAAATACATGCCCAGCGACAGCCTTTCCATCGCGTAGACCGTGGATGTATCTTTCTGTTGCGGAAAAGGCGCATTTCAGTATATAAGTTTATATATGGATTTGTGGGTTGGCATGCACGACATCAGGTGCGTTGTTCCGCAGGATGGATGTTTCTCTATCACGATTTTTGTAAGTACAGCTCTTTATACGTAAAACTGATCAAGTGCATACGTCAACGTGTGCATGCGTGCGTAAACGCACATAACCCTTTGCTCTCTACAGATCAGGTGTAGTGTGGATCGTCTTT
Source organism: Neospora caninum Liverpool (assembly GCF_000208865.1). Classification (NCBI taxonomy): domain Eukaryota; phylum Apicomplexa; class Conoidasida; order Eucoccidiorida; family Sarcocystidae; genus Neospora; species Neospora caninum. The sequence goes on along the minus strand of NC_018394.1, from coordinate 697,043 downwards.
GTTTCTTCAGGTCTGCTAGATATCTTCGGTTTCGAAGTCTTCCAAAACAACTCTCTCGAGCAGTTGTTCATTAACATTACGAACGAAGTTCTTCAGGTACGTTCATCTCGTTCTCGCTCTGTTCTGTGTCTCTTCCGTCGGCTTTTCTCTTGTTCCTTTTCCCCGCTGCTTTGTCCACTTCACTCGCGGTCTCGCCCGAAAGCAGCCGTCGTTTCCCTTCTAGGGGAAACGCGCGCATGCGCCTGACTGACCAAGCGCATGCGAGCGCTAGGTTGCGGTGCCGCGCGCGGGGAAGTTTCGGACAGCGAGAGACGCCGTGCAGCTTTTGCGTGCACGATGGAGTGCATTTATCCGGGCAAGCTGTAAAGCTGTCTTCAGATCTCAGTATGCCGCTGTAGGAAGTGCGTTGCGTCTCTCTCCAGAACCTGTCTGTATTTCGGCTTCCAAAAAATGTGTAGATGAGGATGCGTACACTCTGTACGGCTGAATTGCTCTGTTCGCGAGAATGCGTAGTCCTGTTTGAATGTGCATGTGTGCAAGGGCATGTAGTGTATGTAGACCTGCATGTGCCGTATCTAGCGGGGGCTAGAGGCAGGAACCGTTTTCTTCTCGTGAGCGACTGCCTCAGCCAACCATCTGAAGGACGATAGCGCCCCAGTCTTTGTTTCCTGTCTGTAGAGAAATTTCACGGAGATTGTCTTCGAGAAGGAACTCCAGCTTTACAGCAAAGAAGGCATTTCAGCGAAGAAAATCGAGTATACCACAAACGAAAAGCTGATTGACACGCTTCTGGGTAAAGGTAGGAGAAGCCTCGCCGTGCGTAAAGGCCGGCCATTCAGACGCTTGAAGTGAATCTCGCCATCAATATAGATCTGCACGCATAGAGCGATATCTATACAAGACCACATGCAAATGAATTTCACACATATCTATATCTAGAGATGGATATGTAGGTAAGAATGGCCGTAGGCGCGCTTACATGAGGGAAGCGCGCGTGGCGTGCGTGATCCGGTTGGGCAGAGCGGCTCTTTTTTGTAGTTGCAGGAGAAGACAACTGCCTTCCTGTGTCTCTGTGAGATTTGTCCCGCGCGTTTTGGCAGGTTCCTCTGTCTTGGCCGCTTTGGAGGATCAGTGCATTTCTCCCTCTGGAACCGACGAGAAGTTTGTCTCGAGTTTGGCCAGCAAACTTTCCGGCAACAAGTCCTATATCCCCTCGAAAAACACCAAGAGCTTCGAGTTCACCATTGTGCACACCATTGGCAAGGTCATTTACAACGCCGACGGCTTCAGCTTTAAGAACAAAGACGTCTTGCGCCCTGAAATCATCGAAATCACCAGGGTGAGACAGCTTGCCACGTGCACCGAGAACAGCGTTGACCGAGCGCCGCTGCGCACTGTTTCGTTGTCCATTCCTACAAGCGCAACCGAGCCGCTGAGCGCGTGCGGATCGGCGCGTGTATGTCGGCACGCATGCAGTTGCGCAAGACTCGAAGGGTACATTCATACGAATCGTATACGCACGTGCGTGCGCGTCCGGATGCTTGATTTCCGTTATTTATTTATTTCTTTATCTATCCATCTATCTATATCTACCTCTATCTATCAACTCGTAGACACGTCTGTACCTTGTATGTATATATATATATATATATATATATGTATATGTATGCATGTTTACATCTGTAGAGCGGTACAGAGCTTTGAGCCGGCGTCAAGGCGCGTGGTTTGAGTGTCTCGAGGGCCTGTCCGTGTCTCTTTGTTTCCGTTTTTTTAGGCGTCGACCAACGAGGTGGTTCGCGTGTTGTTTGAGGGTATCAAAGTTGAGAAGGGGAAGATGGCGAAGGGAATGCTCATCGGGAGTCAGTTCATGACTCAGTTGAAGAACCTCATGGAGGTGATTCAGAAAACAGAGTCGCATTTCATCCGGTGCATCAAACCTAACGACGATAAAGTCCCCCTCAAGTGGGTGAACAGCAAGGTCCTCATTCAGCTGCATGCGCTCTCGATCCTCGAGGCTCTCCATCTCCGCCAACTTGCGTTCTCCTACCGAAGAACTTTCGAGGCAAGTGCACTCCAGACTGCCTACAGATCCTTGTTCAGACATCCACGCGCGATGCGCGCGCGTCCTTTTGTGCGCAGGCGCGGAAGTCAGTGTCGTTATTTATAGCAGCAGATACAGATATACGCTTCGACAGACAATCTGCTCCTAAATGTGTGGTTGCGCACTCTGCGTCGGACACATCCATATGGCGGTATAGACTCTTCACTACGCATCTTCTGTCCACGGTGATGCAAATGTATATATATATATATATATCCATGTGTTTGTATATACGCGTATTTGTGGACAAGTGTACGGTGTACACGTGGCACGAAGCCGGACCTTGTAGAGGCGCATTTCACCGCTTGACGAGCAAGAATCCCGGTTGTTTCACGAACCTGTCTTTTTTTGTGTAAAGAGAAAGGACTCCTGCGGGGATAAGCGTCCCTGCTGCCTCCTCCCAGATTCGGAGCACATGCTCTGCGTAGCCCGTGTTCGAGAAGCGTTTTCGAGATGCCTTTACCTCGGCGCCTTTGGTTCTTTTGTTTGTTCTTTGCCTTACTCAGGAGTTCGTTGCTCAGTTCCGCTTCATCAACCTTAGCGTGTCCAACAAGGCTGGCGTCGATGCCAAGACCACCTGCCTCGAGCTCTTGAAGAGCACGAGTCTCTCGGCAGGTACGCGACTCACCTCGAAAAAGGGAATCCGCTTCACAGCTCTTCACAGCCGAAGGCGAGAGGACGGGAGCGAGGCACACGCCTACCCCACGCGCAGACTGAAAAGCAGGCTCACGCCGGCGCCGTCACCTCTCTGTCCCTGTTTTTTGCGCGCGTTGTCATTCCTCCATGAGAGAGACAGAAACTCCGTGTACAAAACAGAGCAGGAAAAAAAGGGTTTAATGGGGTGTTGCGGATCCCTCAATGCGTTACTCGTTTCCTGCGTGACCGTTTCTCTCGTGGTGTTGAGAATGCCTCTGTTCCTCGCCTCTACCCACACACGCATCCGGCCTTTTCGCCGTGCCGCTCGCTTTCTCGTGCCTCTCTCTAGCGTTGTGTTGTGCTCTCCACTCGCCATCTCTCTCCGTCTCTGCGTCTTCCGCCTGTGTACGACGGTCGTCGTATTCCATTTCGAAGGCCGTGCCTCGTCGCCTGCGGCTTCCAACTGGTGAAATCGCTGTGCAAGAGAGAAACCGTTCGCGTCTCTGGTCTATTCTGACGCGTTGGTGGTGTGTGCCTGCTTTTTCTCCAGATGAATACGCGCTGGGAAACACCATGGTGTTCCTGAAGCCGCAAGCTGCGAAGATGCTCGTGCGTCTCCAGCGGGAAGCGCTGTCCGCCTGGGAACCTCTCGTGGGCGTCTTCGAGAGCGTGACTGTCTTCAGGCGCGCGAGGAAGTCGTCAGCGGACCGCGCAGTTCCGGCAACTCGAATCTGCGCGAATGTGCGCCGCAAGCTTCTCCAGGCTGGCGTCAAGGTCAGCGCGTAGCGAACTCCAGGAGGCGTTTGCGATTGATGCGACGCGACCGTTTGTGTCGCGAAAACAGCGAGAAGAAGCGACGCAGGCGTTGGTGTGCAGTTTCGGAGTTTCTGCCTGCTCAAGGTTTTCCGCGCGGAGAGAGCGGCAGAGAAAACACTGCGTCCCGACTGGTGTGTTGGGTCACGCGCATGCAGCCCTCGTACGCCTCCGGCTGGCGTGGAGCGAGAGGAGGGGCGAAGGCTGTTCGGTGCGCGGCATTCGCCCGGCGTATACGAGTGGGGTGACGAGCCGTGCAAAAAGAGAGAGGCGACCGAGGAGAGTGCGGAGCGTGTGTGAGGCACAGATCGGTCTCTGATGTGTGTCCGGTAGGCGTTTGTGCGGTGCGGGGTGCGATCCTGTGCGCTGCTGGAGATTTTGGAGGGGGGGGGGGAGTTAGGAGTGGTATGCGGCCTCCTCTTTCATGCGACCGTTGCGCGTTTCGGACGAGGGACGAGTCCGCGTCGCCCCCGCCGGCCTCTCTGGTGTTCCCAGACGAGCAGGATCTCACGGAAAGATCTGCGCCCGCAACTCGAATGCTTTTTCGGTTATGAGAGGAAAGCTGAAACGGTACTTGCAGGAAACGGTGGTCTAGCAGTCTAGGGGACCGCCTATGCGCCGAGCGGAGTCGCACAAATCTCGCCTGGCCGTCGTTGCCTCGGCAGTGGACCATCCTGTTCCGGCGATCACGTGCATCTCAGGGGGACTGTGTGCGCGGCGTGTCGCATCGGCGGATTTTTATGCAGAATTTAGCCTTTTAGAAGGAACGATGAAAAGGAACGAGTGTAAGGCTTAAAATCTATAGAGATCCAGGCAGATTCTCGTAACACTCAGAAACGGCGCGCTTGTCGCTAGGTGCACAAAGCCGCGGGTGTCGGGATAGAGTTTCCAGCGTTGTAGACTTTCCAGCGTGATGCGGGTTTATTGTTCGAAGCTGCGCCGGCCAAGATTCGGACAAGCCACGATGTGAGCGGCTGCACGGGCGCACAGTCGGTTTTGCGTCACCGATTTTGTCCGAGGTTTTTCAAGACGAGGTGGTCCCACGCTTGACCCCAGTGCACATGGTCCACGGCGAGTTTCTGTGGCAAATCTTGACGATAGGCAGTGCTATTCCACAGGCGCCTAACATCTTCTGCGGTAGATGAGCTACAATCCTACATCTTACTACCGATATTTTTTGGTTTCGTGCTTATAGACTAGACAGACGGTGTCAACGACTACAGTTTCCAAACATGAATACCAGCAGGATGTTGAAATCCAACGCTTGTGGCTTCGAGAACCCTTGCAGAAAAACCGCTCGCGTGGGGAATAATCTCTGGATTTGCATCTCTCTGCGTCAGTCTTCCGTGTTTTTTCTCCTCCGCGATGGCGTATCACAGGCGAGCCCGGAGGGTTCTCCCCCTCCTGTCTCGTCTCCGTCCTAGGGATCGCCGACACAGGCATGCACAGTGGTGAGGTTCCGGAGTATAGAAACTCCCAGGATACGACACCTTTTTGCAGCTGAAACGAGCGGAAACAGACGCGAAAAAGACTGTACTCTGCGGAGAAAAGAAACGCGTAAACTCCAGAGCGGTCTCTGCGGTCGCTCTCCGCAAAGTTGCAGGGAATGTGTGCGGCGAACTTGCCTCGGGGACGCGTGCTCACTTTGCACGAGGCGACGCTCGCCACTCGAACTTTGCGTTTTCTTTTGAGTTTCTCTGCGTCAGACAGATGCTGAGGCTGACCTCGAAAGAAGAAAGTGATGACGCATTCCATGGCTAGGAGGATAACCCGACTCGTGCACGGCACACGACAGTTTTCGTGTTGAGCTCGTTGGCTGAAAGGAAACGTAAAAGCAAAAATGCTGACGGCTAAGCACAACGGTTGAACTCTCCACCGGTCTCGCTCCGTTGCATAGATGTGTATGGTCATACTTTTGGACGTATGAAAGGTGACGTACGTGATTGGAAGTGCGTACATCTGCATTTGCTTCTGGAAGTGGAAACATGCATGCAAATAGATGACGCGCGTGGTTGAGTGCTCAGGTCAATCGTCTGGGCGAGAACCTTTTCCCCAGTCTTCCGTCATTCTGTCCTCTCTGTTTCCTTTTCCCTCCGTCTTTTCTCCATTTCCTCTTCGTCTGTCTCTGCTCTGCCCACCTCTCTCCTCAACGAGGAAATCAAGAGGGTTTTCCTTGCGGCGGCGTTGCTCGATGTTGAATCAAGTGCAGTCCTGTAGCCACCGGTCCCGCGAATTGAAGACGGTATTCTTTCCCCTGTTTTCTTGCACACGTCCCGCGTTGCCTCACGCGCGCTCGCCTTCCTCGGGCGACCGCTTGTATCTCTTTTTTATTCTCTTTATTCTGTTTCTTCCCCTCGCTCTCTCCGCTCGTTCTCGCCGTGTGGCCGTTTGATATCCAACATGGCGGCACCTTCCGCGTCTTCCTCTTCTTCCTCCCCTTCGCCCTCCAGCGGCGCCCCGGGTGCGTCTACAACTGAGTTTGAGTTGCTGGCGATCAGCGCGCTCGACGGCCGATACGCAAACAAGGTTGCCGGCCTCAGAGCGTCTCTTTCCGAGTTTTCCCTCATTCAAAAGCGCGCGTTGGTGATGGCAGAATGGCTCTGCTGTCTCGCTTCGCATCCTTTGGTGCAAGGCAAGCGGGGACCAGAAGCGGCGACGACTCACGCACAGAGCGGCGAAGGCGCATCCCCGCGCAAAGATCAGGCGCTCTTCCCAAGCCTCTCTGAGTCGGAGAAAGGTGAGGAGACGCCGGGAAGAGCCGAGCACAGAATACCGAACGCAGATGCGGAGACGGGAGGGGAAGAAAAAACAGAAGACCAGGAAGCCAACCTTCCACGGCAAAACGCGTAGACGAGAGACAAGGCCAAGAGTCACACGATGGAAGAGAGCCAATGGAAAGGAAAGACAAATGAGGGCCGACCAGAGAGACTGATGAGACAGGGGCTGTAGACAACCGAAATGGGAGAAGTAGGGCGTTGTGGAGTCACCATCGGGGGGAAGCGCGGTGATGAGGACACGAAGATGCCGCGGGAGAAACCTGTCGAGGCACAACAACGCCCCCTCGCTTGGAAGGGCGTTCGGGAGGACGGCGAACTCGGATCGCCCTCCACACTCATGTCCCCGCCTCCTCTTCTTCTCTTGTTCGTTTTTCTTTCCGCACAGCCTCTTTGCGGCAGATGGGGCGCTTCTCGATGGAAGACGCCCTCAAAGTGAAGGAGGTGGAGAAGAAGACCAACCACGACTTGAAAGCGGTTGAGTACGTCCTGAAGGTAAGACGCAACCCAAGCAACAGGAGATCCTATCTTTGTCCTCGGAGGCGTGCTGTTCTCTCTGCAGTCACCTGCTGATGGACATGCTTCTCCGTCCTTCGCCCGCCAAACCCGTTCCCCCGTCTCCTTCTTTTCTTTTCTTCTGTCTATACACCGCAAGGCAGACTGTTCAACCACTCAGACTCCGGGGAGCCGAACTGGTTTTAAAACCCGTTTTCCTCTCCTCTCCATGAAGATCCCCCTCGACGTCCAGTGCTGTCCAGTGCTGTCCAGTGCTGGCCATGAGGATCAGTTTCCCCGGCGGGGTTTTGAAAGGGCGAGCACGAGTCGCGAGAGAGATCTTCCCTGACCCGCTGCAGAGCGCAGAAGAAAGGCGCCTCTCGTCTCTTTCCAGTGGTGTGTCTGCTCTTCTCCCAGGAGAAACTCGAGTCGACGGAAGTGACCGCCGATCTCTCCGCCTTCACACACTTTGGCTGCACGAGTGAAGACGTGAACAATCTCGCCTTCGCTATCTGTTTCAAAGAGGCTGTCGAGAGGCAACTCCTCCCGGCCATGGAGAGTCTCGCAGAGGCGCTACACGCACGAGCCGTGGAGGTAAACGGAACGGTCCGGAGGGGAGAGACTGTCGGAGGCGAAAGACCGGAAGGTTCCGGGGAACGTCTATAGGGAGACGGGAGTGCGCACGCTTTCGACCCAGGCAAGGAAAGCCGATCTCGCCCTTTTTTCGCAGCGCGTTTTTTTTTCTGTTCTGGAAGGGGACAGAAACGCGCCGTCGAAGATCCTGTGGGGAAATTGACAGAAGAAAGGCGAAGTGAACACGATAACGGAGAGGAGAGAAGATGAAAAGGATAAAGAGGCAAGCCAGCGTGTGAGCGCAGGGCGACTGCGGTGTCTCTCGAGGGCGGAGCGCCGCGCTGACCTCTTTTTCGCGTGCCCGTCCTTCTTCCAAGAGCTGCGACTCGAGTGACGCTTGCTGTAACTCAGTGCGCCGACGTTCCGCTGCTCTCGCTCACGCATGGCCAACCTGCGACGCCCACGACGTTCGGCAAGGAGATCGCGAACTTCGAATGGCGAGTGCGCAACGCGCTCAAAAGGTAAATGCACACGAGACTGACAGCGACGCAGGTGGACGCTGGCCTGCATGGACAGGGCCCAGTCCACAGGCGTCTACGGAGAGAGACGGACACGCGTCGACGATGCTGCAGGCCTGTAGCTATACTTGCTTTACGAACGGAAAGCTGGAAAGCGATCAAGAAATTAGAGAGAGACACAGAGAGAGACGGAGCGCGAGATCAAGAGTGAGTCTGAGAGAGAGAGAACGCGAGCCGGGAAGAGTCTCACACAGGGATTCTGTCTACACGCACATCACGATGCAGACGGGTCGGCGAGAGCTGAAACGCGTACGTATCTACCCTATAGGAGTCATCGCCCCACCCATGCATGCGCACGCAGCGCTCTTCTTTCCTCTACATTTCCATGCGTATTCAAGTATGCACATGGATGCACTTTTCCGCATGTGCTGGTGCTCTGTTATATATGTAACTGGATAGAAACACCGAGAGCGATCACGACAACTCCAGATGTTTATCTCTCAGCCTACGCGATCTGTTGTGCTGGACGAGATAGGAGCCTGTCTTTCTCGCCTGTCCCGACTCGTGAGGCTCTGGCGTTTCTCCCCTTTTCTTCGGGTTTCGATTGCGGTTTCTTTTTCTCTCTTCGCTTCAGAGTCCGAGAGGTGGATTTCCGAGGCAAGTACAATGGAGCTGTGGGGAACTTCAACGCCCTCGTTGTCGCCGACGCACGCGTCGCCTGGCCTGTCGTGGCGCGCGATTTCGTCGAGGTACGGACGGCGGCGCGGGGGGACGACAAACACGGTCGTGGCTGCCTTTCGCTTGTCTCTTTCTCTCCTTTTCCCGCTTCGCTTCATTCTACCCTTCGTCTCGGTGACTCAGCGCAAGATCCTCGCAGTGCGTATACCGGTGGACGCACTCTCGGAAAGGCGTCTTCGCGGTCGTCTCGTGTTCGTTCGCCACTCGGCCTTTTGCGTTCTCTCTGGCGTATGTTTCCGGTTTCTCTGGGGCTCCGTTTGCCTTCCTCCCCCCCACGACGGGTTCAGTTTTTCCCCCCGCGTGGTGTCCCTCGCGTGCATCCCTCTCTTGGCCGTCCGCCGTTCCTCTTTGCGCTGCGCCTTCTCAGAGTATGGGACTCGTGTACCAACCATACAGCACGCAGATTGAGCAGCACGACTGGCTCGCGGAGCTTTGCGACGCCTTCGCGCGCTTCAACTCGATCCTCCTCGATTTTGATCGCGACATGTGGCTGTACATCTCGAGGTACGTCCCCGCTGTGTAGCGACGAGCCCCTGCTGGCTCTGCGAGAGCAGGAGTTGACGATGGGCGACGTTGCCTCAGACCTAGACGTGGCGTAGTGAGTGGGTCCGAATGCGGCGTCTGGAGTTAAATTCCCTTCGGTCTGCATGCGCCCCGTGCGGCGCAGAGACTTGCTGAAGCTGCGCGTCGTCGCCGGCGAGGTCGGGAGCTCGACGATGCCCCACAAGGTGAATCCGATTGACTTCGAGAACTCGGAGGGAAACCTGGAACTCGCGAACGCGCTGCTTCGCTTCTTCAGGTAAGCCGCGGAGCCCAAGGCGCGGAAAGGACAAACGCAGACGCGCCCACAGAAAAAAGAGATGCGAAAACCCGGAACCTACACCTGGAGAAGTCGACGCCCCTCAACCCGCAGGGAGAGCAATCTGCGGCTCACCACCCCACATGCACCAATATGCACAGCTATATATATGTATATATATGTATATGGATGTGCATAGATGTACATCTATGTATGTGTATAGATGCATATATATATATATATATATGTATATATGCATATATATATATATATATATGCATGTGTGTATGTGTATGTGTATTTATGTATATATAAATGCGTATAATTAATCTGCATGTTTGCATCGGTGAACATGTGTGTACAAGCGCATGCATGTATGCACATATGGGGGATATGAGTGAATGAGAATCGCTCCACAGTGTGTGTTTTCTGTGTTTGTTTTGTGGGTTTAGCACGAAGCTCCCGGTCTCGCGAATGCAGAGAGATTTGTCGGACTCGACCGTTTTGCGAAATGTCGGAGTCGCGTTTGGACACTGCCTGGTTGCGTACGAATCCACAAAGAAGGGACTCGGCCGAGTCGACGTGAATCGTGCAGCAATGCTGAGAGAGCTCGAGAACCACTGGGCAGTCCTCGGCGAGCCGATGCAAACCGTGTTGAGGAAGTAAGGCCGGAGCCGCAAGGACGCAGCAGCGACGGGCGTCGTGGCAGAAACCGCGAATCAGCGAAGAAGCCGAAGCGAGAGGGGACCGAGCTTGCGACCTATCGAAGGAGGCAGATGTCGAGAACGGAGGGAAGGGGGTAGGGCAAGGAGTCGGCCCCGGCTGTCTGAGAGGGGACGAAGGGATGGTTTCACGGCCGTGTCGGACTGCTTCCGCCTCTGACCCAAGTCCGGGCGTTCGCGAGCGCCGTACACTCGAGGCGAGGAGCGTCGACAGACCCGAGAACTCGGGAAGCTCCACAGGGCCCCCGCGGGCCTCGCGCCCGCGTCGCCAGGGAACGCGCGGAGACACGCCGTGAATTTCGCCGGTGTGTGTGGTGATTTGCGTCCCTTTGTCAGGAGGGGAGTGAGGAACGCGTACGAGAAGTTGAAGAGCGCGACTCGGGGACAAGCAATCGACAAAGAACGCATGCAAGACATCGTGGAAGCGTGCGGCGCAGATCTCCTTCCTGAAGATGTCGACGCCTTGCGCTCTCTCACTCCCGCAACCTACACGGGGTTGGCGGCGGAACTCGCGAGGACGGTCGTCGACGCAGTGAAGGAAGAGAGCTCAAAAAAAAGGCAAAAGACAGAGACTCTCTAGCTCTCCGGCCGCTGTCGCGTTCTCACGAAAAAGGCAGACTCGCCGGGACGCATCCGCCGCGCTAGAAGAAAAGGTTGAAAACTCAGAGACCACCAATCGAATACACCTCCACGAACGCTTCCATATATATATATATATATATATATATAGAGAGAGAGAGAGATAGATACAGAGCTGGCCGTCGCTGTGAGGTGATGGGAAGAGACCGGGCGGGTTACGCGGAGAGGAAGGAACAGCACGGAGAGCGGGCCCTACGTGAAGTCGAGGAGGTTAAGCCCGGCGAGACCGAAGCGCCACGGGGGAAAGTGTAGTCGAGAGAAGCGGAACGGGAGAGAAGACTCAGAGCTGCAGAGATCTGCATGAGGATCCTGAGGAGAGGGAGAACCTCGAGACACTGACCCGCGTTCTCGGCCCGAAGAAGACGCCGCAGGCGCTGCGGAGACTGACGGGGCGGCGCCAGAATCCCTCTTTGCCCAGTCGGCAGTGAGACTGTCTCGTGTAAAGCCTCGTCCCTCCAAGTATATGCGAAGCACATGGCGGTTGTCTCGCTTCGCCTTTCTTTGTATCACCGTCTTCTGCCTTGACGCTCTTGTGGCTCGACGCAAAGCGAAGATACGGCAGCGTTACCAAGCGTGTATTCTCGGCTTTACTTCACCGTGTTTTCGCGAACCTCGACTTCCCAGGCAAGGCGCGACTACAGACAGGCTGTGAAGACGCGACCGCCTCTCTAGGAACACCGAGTTGACGGCCTTTCCCCGCGACACACACGGTGGCATCACATGAGACTTATACGACACACTGTTGTACATCTTTGTGATGATAAAGTCAACTTCCACTCGTCGTCTGTAAATCTTTTCGGAAACGCATCTTTCACATGTACACTGGACACGCCTCTCCTGCCCCTCTACGCAGCCACATGCATTTCTACGCTTACGTGCAAACACAACGCCATAGCGCAATGCCTCCTAGATACCTGCAGAGCTCCTCTGCACCACAGATATATATATATATATACATGTATATATATGTATATATATATATATATGTATATATTCAGTGCGCACGACGTAGTGACTGACGCGCTTTCAACTGACGAGCGATGCGCTTTGCTTTGCACAGGCAGCCGCCAGTTCGTTCGCGCGCGTCGTTTCGCGTTCGCGAGACGCGGCGCGGTGAAGCTTTCGCGGGCGCTGGGGAATTGGCCTTGGTGGGCCACGCCCGCAACGTCGCCCGTTCCCTCTCGACACCAGGGAGCGGGCGGCGACGGAGACACACAAAAACGAATTCAAAGGCGCACAGTCTCCCCGGAATGCGTGGGTTTGAGTGTGAAGCGTGAGACACCACACCCAGCCAAGAGCGGACGGGAATCTGCAATGAGAGACGACACTGCCGTTTTTCCGGATTTTCGTTGCGCGTTCTCTTGTCTCTTTCTCCTGGCTGAGCGACCGCGCTCACTCTTCCTTCGAAACGGACCCGCTCGGGCTGTCCGTGCCACGCACCTTGTCGCTCGGTTTCTCGTCCTCTTTTGTCGTCAGCGTCGCGGCCGACGCCTGAATGATTCTCAACTGCACGCCGGACTTTGACTCGGACACGAGATGGCCCCGTTGACCCGACCCCGCCGCCGCCCTACTCCCTCCCCCCTCACCCAGGCTGGTCCGAGAGTCTTCCGCCAAGCGGTCTTGCCGCAGAGTCTCCAGCGTCTCTCCCGTCTCGTCCCGCGTGGCTGCGCCGGGGTCTCCTGGAACCGAAGAACCTGAGGACGCGTCTTCACTCCCCGGCGTTTTCTCGCCGCTCCTCGCCTTCTCCGGTCGTGCTCGCAGCGTCTTCGGCCTCGCCTTCGGAACGAGCGTTTTGGCGCGAACGAGTGGGACAGACGACGGCGCCGAAGACGCAGAAGAGGAAGAAGTCTCCAGATAGCCGCCTTCCTCCTTCTCCGCCTTCTCCGGGACACCGCTGGGGGGCCAGGCAGCCGGCGAAGCTGCGCCCTGTAACAACGAAGGGAAACCAGAGACAGGCGTGTCGCACGAAGATTGGAGGGAGCAGAGGTGGAAACAACCCCTGGACGTTTCGGCACTTCGTGGAGTCTGAAGCGAAAGGCAAAAGCCGTGCGGGAGAGGAGAACACACGGCAAGCAAACGCGGGAAAGTCCGGCGACACCAGGTGAGGGCGACAGCCGATTAAGCGCGCCAAACGAGGAGACCCCCGAAGACACAGAACTGCCGGCAGAAAAACGTAACATGCCAAACAACGGAGACCGATGAGACTCAGTGGCCGAGAACAAAGAACAAGGAGAAGCGAAGTTCCAAGAAACAACAAACAAGACGCGACACAAACCCCTGATGAATTCAGAAACGCACGGGGAACAAACAGGCTCTCCTCGTGTTCTCTCCGTGGCGCTCGTTCTCTCTCTCGTGTTCTCTCTGCGTCGCTTGTTCTCTCTCTCGTGTTCTCTCTGCGTCGCTTGTTCTCTCTCTCGTGTTCTCTCTGCGTCGCTTGTTCTCTCTCTCGTGTTCTCTCTGCGTCGCTTGTTCTCTCTCTCGTGTTCTCTCTGCGTCGCTTGTTCTCTCTCTCGGGTTCTCTCCGTAGCGCTTGTTCTCTCTCGTGTTCTCTCCGTGCCGCTTGTTGTCTCCCTCGTGTTCTCTCCGTGGCGCTTGTTCTCTCTCTCGTGTTCTCTCGGCGGCGCTTGTTCTCTCTCTCGTGTTCTTTCTGCGTCGCTTGTTCTCTCTCTCGTGTTCTCTCTGCGTCGCTTGTTCTCTCCCTCGTGTTCTCTCTGCGTTGCGGCTTCTCTCTTTGCCTTTTGTCTCTCTCTCCGCGTCTCTCTGCGTTCGTGCGCGTCTACGTGAAGCGCCTTGCAACCGGAAGCGAACTCACCCTCCCCGCAGTCGCGAACGCAGAGGCGAGTGGCCGTTGTCCCTGCTCCGTCAAACTCCCTCGGGTCTCCCGCGTAGGCAGTTCCTGCCGGCGTCGATCGGCCTCACTCAACTCCAAGGCGCGGATGATGTCGGTCGACGTCGGCGAAGAGAATGAGGAAGGCATGTGGGAGCTCTTTTCTCCAGAGCCGCGTTGCACGCGCTCGTCGAACCCACCCGTTTCTTCTGCCTCGATCTCTCGAACTGTAAACGTCTCCACTTCGCCGTTCGTTTTCGTCCCGGCTTCTCGACTCACGCTTCCCCGGAGCGCCGCCACTCGCGTCCCTGCGTCGCCATGATGCTCGCCTTCGGAGACACCCTCTCGGGTCTGTGCATGCAGCCGCGGCGGCACGTCGCTTCTCTCCGGAGGCGTCTCGGCCTCTGCGCGGCGCTCCACAATGCCTTCGAGGCTGTGAAACACCGCGCCGCCTCCCAGACCTTCCTCGAGGCGCCCAGAAGAGCTCGGCAGACTCTCGTAGTGTCTGAGGATTTCCTGTTCGCGCTGATCGGGCCCGCGGCGGTCGGCAAGGCGCGAGGCGACAGCCTCCGTTCTGGGAACTCGGCCGGCAATCAGTTCCAACGTTCGCCGCGTCACGCGGGAGGCTGCGCGAGGCCAGCCAGGTCCGTCGTCGGGAGCTTCGCGGGCAAGACCGGAACTTTGCAGGTCGGCGGAGGTCCGCCCCGCGGCGCGCGGCAGCCTGACGTCGCTCTTCCCGGAAAGGACTCGGTCATCTGTCTCCAGGCGTCTCCCGACGGTCGAGAGAACGGAGACTGCCTCCGCGCCCACCAACTGCGACGTTCTCTGGACAGCCGACCTCTGGACGGGACCCAAGTGACGGCCGAGAGCGCGGCCTTTCTCGGGAGAGCCTCGTTGCGCCGACCGCAGTCTGCCTTCTCGGTCTCCGCGGTCTCCCTCGCGGGGCTCTGGGACGCCGAAGAAGGCCTGCGCGCCCAGCGGAGGCGCCACACTCCCCCGACTCCGGTCCGCCGCCCCAGGCGATTCCTCCGGACTTTTCGGACGGCGCCTGGCTCCACCGGTCCAGTCCTGTTCCTCTTCCGCGTTGCGGTCCTTCACCCAACTTCTGGACGAGGTCGCCTGGAAGGCTGGACTCGAGACTGTGCGCGTCTTTCCTAGGAGGCTCGACACAGTTCGGCTCGGGGCGGCGAAGGAATACCGCTTCTTGCTCAGAGAAGACAAAGATGTGACGAGCGGCTTCGCTCGCCCGCCCTTCGTCTTCGATCCTTCCGAGCGCCTGCTTCCGCGATGGCTGCGGTGACTCAACCTCGGGCCGAGAGGCAGGAGCGAGACCGGCGTGCGCTCGAGAAAGTCGTACACTCCCTGGCGTTGGGGAGCCTGTTTGCGCGCCTCTCCCCCCTCGCCCTCGCGGAGTTCTCGCGCTTCGGCCGCCTCGCCGAAAAGGTGGGAACGCGGTCTGGCCTTCAACGGCCCTTCGAGAACGTGCCCAGCGTCTCGAGAGGTGCTCTGGACTTCGACGACCGGCGGCGTCTCCGTCTCGCGTCGCGGCTTCTTATCGAGTTCGTCGGCGGCTGGGCGCGCGACCACCGCCGAATCCGGCAGCACACCCGAGAGCGCGCTCTCTCTCTCGCCTTCCCTCGCCTTCTTGCCGACCTCCCTCGCGGCGCTCGGGCTGCCGGTGCCTCCGAGGAAGACCGTCGCGGACTCGGGGCCTGCGTCGCTCACCGAGCTCAACGCCCGCGACAGCTCCCGTGTCCGCTCCGGAGACGCGGCGAGGCGCGCCGCTGCCGAGGTGCGGGGCGTCGCCTGGGGAGTCGGAACCGTCCTTGCAAGACGCGGCGCACTCGCGCGACCTTCACTCAGGAGCGAAGAACGGAACCCGGAAGGCGAGACGGCCAGCCGCCCACCTGACCCGAGCGCAGATGTGGGTGGTCGCGCGTGCGCGCTCCTTCCTGGTTCTGGTGCAGGCCGACTCAGGGACGGCCGCCCACGAGCGGGGTCGGGCACAGAGAGCGCTCCCGTGCTGCGTCGCGAAGGCGGGAGAGGCACCAGCCTCTCTCCCTCCGCGAAGGCCTTTCGAGTCACGGAGAGGTGACGCGGAGAAGGCGAGAAAGACCCGCGTCCGACCGCACCACCAGCCTTCTTCGCGGGCCCCTGTGCCGCTGCATGCGCTGGCGAAGCAGACGACGCGACATGGCGCTGATAAAAGATGTGGTTCGCCTTCCACTTCCGCAACTCATCTCTGACAGAAAGAAGAATCGACCGGGACAGGGAACTACAAACATCCCCCCGCCGTCTCCCCGAGAGCCAACATACACACGGGTGAAAACCTATACCTATCTATCTTCGTGGATGTGTCTGTAGCTGTGTGCAGATGCATGCCTCTGCACAGTCACAGACCGTTCTCCGTGGCGCTGCGGGGACTTGTGGAAGTACAGACACGTGTGTGATGCCAGGACTCCGTGTCTGTTCGTCGTGCGACTCGGTGACGCCGCGTGCCTCGTGTCAACTGCGGCATGCCCGCGAAAGGGAGAGCTGGATTTCGCCGCTCAGACGCCCTCGCCTCGTTCGCTTCTCGACTCAGTCCCAGTCCTCACCTTTCCTTCTCCACCTTTCCAATCCGCTCCAGCAACTCGCGGTACTTGTCTCCGAGGTTCCTCTGGTCTTCTTCTTTCGCTCTGAAAAGGGCCGAGACACGCGAAACGAGCCGAGAGAAACGAGCGACCCCACACTTCACGTTCCGTTTAGAGCGGCGGCCGCCCAGCAGCAGCCCGACAAGATCGAGCAGGAGAAAAGAGACAGAGAGGTGTGCAGAGCACGCAGGCGCGAGACAAAGATGGTGCCTCAGCTTCGTCTCCGCGGCGTCGCAGAGACGCGCAATGCCGGCTTCGTGGCGCTCGAGAAGCGACGAATTCCGGTACTGTGACGTGCAGAGGAGGGCTGTCGGAAGTGTGTGCTGGAGCCTGTGTTCGAGCCGTTCCCATGCGTCCTCTCTTCTCCTTTAACCCCTCCCGACGCTGGGATGCGAATGGACCGGTGAACGCAATGACGCGGGGTGAACCTGTGAGTTTTCTGTCTGTCTGCGGACTTCGCTGGGTCGACGCCGTCGCCTCATCACTACGAACGGTCCGTGTGCGATTCTTTCTGGGAAACGGGGAACACCGGTCTTTTCTCGGGTGTACACTTGCTCACTTTCGTGTGCCAAGGAGGAGCCTCAGCTGAACGATCCGTCGATTTCTGTCATCCACATCGCTCTTCAGTTTCCGGATTTCTGCCTCTTGCTGCGCGAGCCTGCGCTCCACTTTCTGAGACGGCGTTGAGAGACACAGTGACCCAGCAGGCAATGCGCAGGAGAGCCCAAAGTCGACGCATGCGCCCAAAACCCCGAAACGGCTCTCTAGCCGTGTGTGTACTCCCCGAAAAAGACACATGTGTTTAAAAAGATAAAGGACAGGAGAGTTGCGTGCGAGTCAAATTCACACCAGGCTCGGGAAATCCACGACTCACCGCTGGAAAACCTACCTCGTGTTTGTTCTGCCACAGACGGCGACCCCTCTGCGCCTTCTCCACCTCCGTCGTCGGGACCATGCGGTCGTTTATAGGCTGAAAGAGGAAGCAGGAAACCGAACGCTTAAGAAAAACGGTCCTCTCGAAAAACGTGGCACGTGTGAAACAAACGGTGTGGGGAAACACAGGCGCACCGCCTGGAAGAAACGCCCAAACGCTCAGTGCCGTCGTCTCTCCTTTGGAGCGGCCCCCCCCCTCCCATAATTCTATCGCGCTGTTTATACAGAGCGAGAAATGAACACATGCAAAGGTGGATATGTATACTTATATATATATATATATATGCATATACACATAGGTACATATATATATATATATATACATACATACATACATACATACATACATACATACATACATACATACATACATACATACATACATACATACATACGGGTGCAATTAGGGACGTAAGGTGTACGAAGCGAAGCTCTCGCTTCGCTGCCCGCGAGTGAACGACAGAGGACAGGCCTCCCTCGCGTTCATAAACAGTAAGCGTCAGCCTCTGGTGTGCGGTTTCCTCTGCGTCTCTGCGACACATCGTGTTCGGCGCAAAAGCGCGAGGTTCTGCCTACCTCGAGGAGAAGGTCAGCGGGAACTTCGGCCAGCAGTCCTTTCTTGAACAGTTGGGCATCTAGAGCGAGGACATCCACCTGAGTGGGGACGGCGAAGACACAAATAGCCAGAACAGGCGACGAAATGCGACAAATCCCCCAGGCAATGCGACTCGCAAACACGAAGCAAGGGGCTATCCTCACCCACGCATATATGCCGTGCTCGACTCCAGTTTTTGGAAACGGGGCAAAAACGGAGGATCCGCGCTCTAAGTCCCACTTCCCAGACGCAAAGACGGCGCGTCGGAGGCGAAACGACTGACGTGCCCGCGCCTTCCGGCAGAGACGAGAAAACGGTGGGACGCCACTATGGATGTGTAGGAACGTTCACAGCGCAGACTCCCCTCGAGGTCGGAAAAACAGCCTTCGTATTATCCCTTTGGATAGACATGGCCCGCGAGACAAAAACGGAAAGATGTGTTCTCTCGAAGCCACGAAGAGAAGACGCGAACCGTGCAGCAAAGAGAGAAGAAAGGAACGGCAGCTATAAGGCGTTTCTGGCATCCGCAGTTTCTCCCTCTACAAGGGCCGTAGATCGAAAACTGAGAGCGATCGGGTGAAAGCTTGGAAACAGCCTGCGGCTGGCGAGGGTGTACGAGGCCGCAAACCGCGGGCGCGCGCCGAGCTCCCGCCCCGCCTGGCCGTTTTTTATACTTTGGAACGAAAAAGAAACGTGCGTGTCCTGAGCTTTTTCCATTCCAAGCTTCGCATCCCTCTGTGGTTCTCCGGGTTTCCCTCTAGGAAACGTGGGTGGGGTTCGCACCCCACCCACGTTTCCTTCGCGGACAATTCTTCCCCCTCTCCGTGTTCCCCTTCTTCCTCCTTTTTCTGCGTCACGCCGGAGAGTCCCGTCCGCCGAGAGCGCCTCGGCGCAAGGCTCCGCCACTGACGGTCGGCACAGCAAAAAGGCTCACCTCCAGCCGTCGAATGCCGTCTCCGACGGTCCTCACCAGAGCGTCGTAGTCGCAGTGCCCGTCAATGATGAACTAGCGAGAGTAAACCGAACAAAGAGAAAGGCGAGATAAAGAGAGAGGTGGGAAAACGAAGAGGCAACCTCAACGGACTGTGGCAGACAGATGAAGCGAAGAAATCCCAGGACGTCCTTCGCACCCGCGGACCAACATCTCTGTCGGCCAGGCCTGAAGACGGCGCCTGGCACGGCTGCTTAGTAGCGCACACGAAGGAGATGCAACGAGGTTCTCATCCTTCCCCAACCGTCCGGATACACTGTTGCCCGGAATGGGTGAGTATTCGGGAAAACGTAGATACCGCACGCCTTCCACCTTTCCCTCCTGGCCGCTCCCACTGCTTGTCTTCCCTGTTCCCCCTCGAAGCCAGGGCGGGCTCTGAGAGCTTTGGTGAGAACTCCGAGGCGCTTCCCGCTGTTCCGCGATTCTTCCTGTCGGCAGCTTGGCTTGGCTTACCTCGCACGCGGCGATGTCTCGCGCGAATGCTTGCACGGCCTTCTTCATGTCCAAGTACGAGGCTCTCAACTGATTTCGTTCTTCCTCGAGGGCTGCCTGCTGGTCTTGCAGAGCCTCGGCGAATCGCTTCAGCACTTCTAGCTGGTCCTGAGCCTTGCCAAGGCTCGTCTCTGTTTCGGAGGGAACAGGTGCGACACAGAGAGACAGTGGAAATCGCTCACAGCCGCCAGAGATAGCTAGAAGCCAGCTTCGGCAAATATGTTGCAAAGTGATCCCCGAGATCCACACAGCTTTTTGAAGCGATTCGGCAAAAAACAGACGCTGAACGGGAAAGGAGAAGAAAACAATCGAGTGGCCTCATTTCGCCGCCGAAGTCTCCTGTCTCTCGACCATTGCCCCACTTGCCCCGTTC
This sequence comes from Neospora caninum Liverpool, assembly GCF_000208865.1. Lineage (NCBI taxonomy): Eukaryota > Apicomplexa > Conoidasida > Eucoccidiorida > Sarcocystidae > Neospora > Neospora caninum. The sequence continues at coordinate 677,391 of NC_018394.1, read as the reverse complement.
GTCCTTGATTGGTTCTCATGTGTACATGGAAAAGCTAGCCGACGAACGACTGAAAATGAACTGCAGAGGCGAACGCCTACGTATATTTACATCTACAGAGAGAGCGATGTGCTGATAGAAAGAGACTCGCGGATGAGCGGCGTGCACCTACAAGATGCGCCGCAGCATTTCGTTCCAGCATGCAGATCTGTATGCGGTTTGAGACCGGCTGCGTTCCGAATCGATCTACCCTCCCGCACAACGCCACTCATCAATGTTTGTATCTTTTTCTCTCATGACTGTGCATTAGAAAGACACAGACAGGCAAGAAGCCGGCTTTTGAGGCATCAGGCCGGCTCGCCCGAACGCCACGGCCTGCGCGCTCCGACAGCTGCAAAGCAAAAACTCTCTTGTCTGATGATCCTCCCAGAAGGCCGAGGATACGAACAAATTCACGCGTCAAACATCTCAAGCTGTAACCAAATCGACCTGCGTTTCGTGTTGCCAAACATGTGCACGGAAACTCGGCTCTGTTTCAGGTTCGACTTCCTCTCGCCCTCCCGCGCGTGCTCACGTGTTGCTGTCAGCTGCGCCTGCTTTTGCTTCAGCGTTTCGCTAGAGCTCAGAATCTTGTCTTGCATCGCCGCGTTTGCCTCTCTGAGCAGCTGTTCCTCCTCCAGCAGCTTTTGGACCACGCTGGCGGCTTCGCTGCCAGCCAGACACACACACAGACACACACACACATCCCCGCGGGGGCTGAAAAGACTCTTTCCTTCGATGCGCGAAGCCTAGCCATCCCCAACGGCTTCTAAAAGGCTTGGAACTCTAACAGAGCTTTCATTGTGAGGGACGAGGGGACCGCCTCGCGTGCAAGGAGACAGCCGGCCTCAGAAGAAAGGAAACAGTCGGCCTCAGAAGAAAGGAGACAGTCGCGTTAGTAGCGTAGCCACTAATGCGTTCCGGTCCCCCGACACGCGGTGGATTCGCAGTCTGCGTATCCGTTAGAGTTGCGTGTAAGCGCTTGGCGTCTTCTGCTCTAGCACTCTGTGCATGCGCATGTGTACAGTGTGTAATTTGTTGTCAGGTGCCGGAAGAACTGACAGCCGACGCGCGAAGGCCATTGCCTGTTCCGTTGTCGGTTCGGCGCGCGTACCTTTTGACTTGGTGGATGTGGTTCGTGTCTTCTCTCCGCAGCGTCTGCAGGGACTTCAGGAGTTGCTGGTTCTCTTGAATCAGCTGGCCGCACATTTCCTCCTTCATTAACAGTCTACCCTTTGTGACCTCGAGTTCTTCCCTGAGCAGTCCGAAGCTGCCTCCACTCTTGGTCTTGAGCCCCTGGACCGGAAAGGTAGACGAGAGAAAAGGATCTCGCGGCGGCGAACGAAAGAACGCCCCGCGCCTGTCGCCGACACCCACCATGTGGGTGCCACACGTCGACGCGCAGAAGCCGGCGTTCTCCCGCGAGAGGGCCATGGTGTGGGGAGCGGAAGAAGAGGGAAATGAAAAGCTTGCGACCGAGGCAGACAGGGCGGGGACAGTGTCGCGAAGACGGACTCAGAGCAGGCACCGGCCGCGAGAAGGGCTGGGCGAACTGAGGCGCCCAGGCGGCTCTAACCAGAGAAACGACGCTGACGGGAGAACGGAACAGGAATCAAGGGGACAAAGGGGACAAGAGGCGAACCGCTGCCATAGTGTGCCGTCAGGGGGGGGGAGGGGTGCGCAGAGAACCGGAAGCGACGCGGAGGCTGCGCAGCAGAGATTCCTTCGGGGCGCAGTCAACGTCGAGAAGAAAAGGAAGACAAAACCCGAGCGACACAGCGCGCGTCGTAGCGACAAAGACGAGAAAGACACTTTCTCGTCTACCCCCCCTCCCAGGACTCCCGCTCGTCACCTCCGGTGAAGCCGCATCACCCAGGCCTCACCGCGGCCGAGTCGAGAGGAGTGGCGTGAGGGCCCGTTTCCCTGAGACACGCGAGTCTCCTGCGAACTGCATACGAGCTTCACAAACGAGATGGACACTGGAGAGACGAAGGGACTGTTTTTTTTGGAAATGCAAAGACACGCCGAGGCAACGATTCCTGCTTTGTCGCGCCGGCTTTCTCCGACAAAGACTGAGAATCGGACCCCCACAGACGCCTTCCTTCCTGGTATCACCTGCGCGCGGCTAAAACAACCGGGAAGACACGAGTGTGTGCAATTCGACTGGCAAAAAGAACGGGGACAGCCTGCCCGTGACTCGCCCTGTGGAGGCAGACGGGGACAGACAAAACCATGGACAGAGGGATCTCTTGTTTCTGCTTGACAACAACCCGTTCCCCAGTGTACATCCGCTGTATCCAGGGGTCGCATGCAGCGAAAAAAACAAGATTTCGCGACTTCCCATCCGTTTCCCGGAAGCCAGGACTGATAACTGTTCACCGGATGGAAGTCGCTAGAGCCGCCCTTGTAAGCTGCGAAAAACGTGTGATACACACGGACAGGGACGAGCAGCGTTTCCCTGTTGGCGACAGGACCAACCCCTAGAAATATACGTCAAATGGGGAACGTGGAAGGCGTGTCCACGTGCCTTTTTGTGCCTGGTAAAACTGGGGCCAGAACGCGGCGGAACACGGCGCACCGGCGTTCTGTGCGGTGGTGCACAACAACTGAACACGGGGGTTCTTCTGCGCCGAAAAGAGCGGTCAAAACCGAGGAACGTGGAAGAAAGTGGATGTGCGACAAGACAAAATTTCGCGGCAGTCACCGCGTTGTGACCTGCAAACCGCGCGCTCTCAAAATGCCCTTCGAGCCAGCGTGGCCCCTGAATGCGTTTGACCGAAAGGAGACGGAAAAGGAGCGTCGCGAGGAGAGCCACCAAGACAAAAGACACGCAGCCGTTGCGAATTGAGTGTGAAGCAGCAGACGAAAAAGTTTTCACATGTGGCGTCGCCTAGAAAAACAAGAGTGCAAGAGCCTGGGTTCGTGGCAGGCGACTCCTTCCGCCGCTCGCTTTCCGCGAAAGATGACCGAGACCAGCGTCAGTGACCCGACACGACACACGTTTCCACCTCATCCAAAAAGGAATTTCCATGACACAAAGCGGAAACCGGGAACTTTGAAAGATTTGCTAGGGACGTGTCTCCAGGATAAAGTTGAAAAGAATCGACGATGCGAGAGCCGGTGAGGACCGCTGTCGCATCGCGCGGCAACTTGGCGGCCAGCCCGACTTTGCGGCAGATGGCGTACGCCAAGATGAAAACGATGCTCCTGCGCTCCCCGTGTCTTGGAGGTCACAAAGAAAGGATACGTTTTCAAAGTGTTTTTCGGAGGCCTGATCTTCAAGGAAAGGCCGAGCTCGGCGAGGCGTGGGAGGATGCGGCTTTCCTGCGCATTCAAACGAACCTCAACGCCGCTCTGTTGCGCGGCGTTGAGGCTCGAGCAACAGCGGCGCACCTGGTCCGCACAAGAACCGCGCAGAAAGCAAACGCCGGTTTCGTCAGCCTCATTCACCACAAGGCATGACACAGCGATCGGTTCCAGTCTCGATTAAGCCGCATCGGAGATGGCGCAACGCCGTCAACATTTCCTGCAGACCTGTTGAAGTTGGAGCCTGTCGCCGAGGCGTGGCAAAACAACCCTGCCTGACACACGGTAAGTAAGCCACACGACAGTGTCGAAAACTGGAGCCTGGCTTCAACCCGCCTTCGTTTCTTTCACATGAGTTATAACAGAGACAACAGAGAGCGTTGTTGTGGGAAACGGTAACTGAGAGACCAACGAGACGCTGTCTGGAAGAGTTCTCTGTCTCACGAGAAAGGCATCTAGAGGCATATAGGCAGGTGGTAAAAGCCGAGGAGATGGGCACGCAACTGCCGTTTGGAAGTGACTTCATTTGACGAAATCGAGGCATCGGCTGTAGCATCGGAGTACGCGGATGCTATCATGTGCGCTCGAACGGTAGCGGCTGGTCGCCGAACGTGTTGCCTCGTTTAGCCCCACACGCCGAGCCGGAAAGACGGTCTCTTCTTATGGAGATTGCGTGCGGCAGGGGTAGCTTCATGTCCCGGCATCTCGCCATGCTCGATTGGCGCTCGCAGAACAGACACAAAATCGTGTTGCGGAGAGGTTCGTGAAGCACGAGCACCGCTGCGTCTTTCGGGAGGCAGACCGTCCACCCTCTTTGCGTTTCCCGTGAAGCTTCTGGGCAAAAGGCCTCCGGCACTCGCGCCAGGTGCGCTGAAACCTGAGGTTTTTTACCGGGAACGTCGGGGCGCAGATCGCCGTTTATCGTGCAGCCGAAAAAATCATGTGAGGAAAAAACCCGGGCACACCAGTGCCTCCGCGTCGAGATGCTCCGGTTGGCTCGAGTAGGCTCGCGCAAGGCACACGAAAGTGCCCGTCGCCGGGGAAATCGTTTCCGACGGGGTTTGTGCGGACCTCGGGCCGTTTAGATGAAATGGTGTAGCAAGGTGAGCCTGCTGTGCTGTTGGCGTCAATTGAAGGTCACATGTTCGCGACACCACTGCTAGTGCGGAATCTGAGGATGCCCTCGGCGCCGGACTGTTAGCAACCAGGAGTTCCATGTGTACCGTTTCGCAGGGACTCCTCACGGTCCTAGCTGTCTTTGCAGTGTCGCATGGTCGACTGATGAGCAGATTCGATGGGACCAATCCTTGCGCTCGATCAACAGCAGCTTCAGTCGACCGACTCTAAAACGGCCTACCAGTTAGAACTCATTCATCTCGCAGCACTTTGGAGCAATCTCCCAGGGGGATCTTCCGTAGGGAGCGGATCGTGCGCGAAACAGAATGTGCCTCATCTTCATTACCTAGAATAGCAGCCCGCGATGCGAGCCTGCTTCGGTTTTCTGAGCAGAGTTCCAGAAAGGCAAAATTGACTAACAGCTTTCGCTGGCATCAGCTAGGGACATGCATCACCGATGCCGGACACACTTCAACCCTGTTGGGGAAAGAGGCCGAGTTCCCGCGAACAGGTTCCATTCTGCATTCCAAATACATATATGCATATATATTATATATGTTAAATATATTTATAAATACATGTGTATGGACGGTGTAACGTCCTGCCTCTTGCCATTTGAGAGACCACGAAACTGGTGAGAGAGTCTTCGATCTGCGCGCGGTCTTTTCGTCGTTTCCTACCTCTCTACATTCTTTAGAGTATGCTGCAACCGTCCTCACCCTCCAGGTGGGTTTCGTTTTCCAGTTTGATGGTCTCGCCAGATCGTCCCTGAGTTTTTTCTTTTTCAGAAGAGAGACGAGCAAAATCGGCTGCCGCAGGCCATTCACCTGCTGCTATGGCGTGAGTGACCGTTAACGCGCGGGATATGGTCACTCACGGCCTTCAACATACAACGTGATTGGCATTATTTACCGCCTCTCCCGGTCAAGCATATCCAATCTTTGGTCGTTTGTTGCCTTAAAACTGGGTGTTGTCGCTCCGCTCAGATTTCCGCACAAGTAACGGATTCGCAGTGTCGATTGCCGACTAACTGGGACAGCAATATCCGCGCGTGATTTCGCTCGCCTGTGGATACACATTCCGCAACTGTCTAGAGCGTTGTTTGTCGCGGTTTAGGTGCTCCCCGTGAAGCGCACACTCGCTCCTTTCTGCTTCTTGCACGTGTGTCGAAGGACAGTACGTCGCAATGGTTTTTACAAGTCCGTGCACAGGGCAAAGCTGACGGTTCCCGTCTCGCAACAAACACAGCGAGACACCAGCTGCAACGGCTCTCTGGCTGCATGCCGACCGCTTTTCTCTTCAAAAAGACCATGCGGCAAGCTTCGATTTCCATGCTAGCTTTACAGGGATTATCCTTGCAGGTAAGTGTAAATTTCGTCGGCGTCTCGCGTACATTCGTATCCCGTCCTCGTTTTTTTTGTTGGAAATCTGTTGGAATCGGTTGGCTGCGTTTCCTGTGGAAACCTGCAGATTCACGTTGTCAGCTTGCGTTGTGCGCGGTTCCGACCCTCGTTGCCTTTCCCTTGAGATATGGGAATACCGAAGGAGCTTTCTGATCCTGTAGATCCTGTAGATTGTCTCTTACCCGTTTGCATCCCGTCCGAAGGAGGCGCGCATTTCCGCTAAGAGAGTACCCCCGGTGTGCCTTGCTTGAAATCTGCGTCTGTGGGCGAAACGGGAGGCGTTGAACTGTGATTTAACTGCTACGCTGTTCCTCACAGTCCTTCCACCGAGGGTCACGTACCCAGGACGGCACGAGTGGATACCCTTTTGAGATCTCTGGCCGTTCGTCGACTGCCGGGGCGGCGACTGCGTTCGGTGCCGGCTTTTTCCGTTTTGCTCTTTGCTTCTCTTTTCTTTCAGAGAGTTTGCCTCTTCCGCCACTCTGCCAGGATCATCGCTCGTTCGCGGGGGGAAAATGTTCGTTTGGAGAGGCGGGCGCCGTTCCCATCAGCCTGCTTGTTTTCACGGTTGCGCCCCGAATAAGCGACGTCTACTCGTGCAGAGTCGACGCACAAAGCTTTTGTTTTTTGCCAGGAGCGGTGTTTTAGAACGGTTTTCCTCCTTGCTGCTTGCTTTCCCCCCGACAAGTTCAAATTGCTGAGTGTCGGCGCAGGCTCACGGACGGGCAGTCGGTGAGGCAGGGTTCCCTCGTATCCCCTCGCTCGGTCCTCTTCATGGAGGAAGACCGGACGTCAGCGTCCTGTTTTCGAAGCGGAAGAGGCGCAACCCACAGCGGAGATGAACTCCCCAGCGAAGAGGAATGGCTAGCACCAGGGAGACCGGAGGCGCGCCGTCCCCGACGACCGCGTGGCTGCGGACACCCCGCAGCGAGCGAGGAGCGTCACAGAGGGAGGGAGCGGAGAAGGAAGAGGAGACGGCACGGAGACAGTTCAGAGAGCAATGACGGGGAAGAAACGCGAAGGCGGCGGAGGGATAGAAGGAGACCTGAGACTGGACGGAGCACGCGAGAGGGGCCCGTGGTCATCAGCGACGAAGACGAGGACGAACAGCTTCAGTTGGCTCTTGCGCTTTCGGCGTCGCTGCAGGATGGCCATGGAGGAACGTGTGGACCCGCCGAGAAGGGCGGAGACACTTCCATTGCTAGTGCGACTCTGGGAACAGAGGACGAACCAGAGAGGGAAGCAACCTCGCGGCGTTCTGATCGAGGCGAGGAGGGAAAGTTGACCAGTCGGGAGGCGCTTCCCGTGGAGTCGAGCAAAGCGCGAGTCGCCCGAGACGCCACCGCTCCGCCCCTGGGCTGTCAACACCCGTGTGGGGCGGAAGCAGGCGAGCGAGGAGATGAAGAAAGGGATGCAAGCGAAGAGACAGGATGGCGAAGGCGGAGAGGAGACGAAGCGAGGAGACGTGAGGAGAGTGAACTGGAGAGACAGGCAGGTCGGCAGGCGAAGCGCCGCCAGGCGTCAGACGGCAGCCCAGACGCCATTAGCAGGGACGCACAAGAGAGAGAACAGGGAGAGGCCGGGGTGGTGCTCCCAGCTTCTCACCTGGGAAGAGGGCGCCCGCAGTCTAAGACAAATCGTTTTGTGGAACAGACAAGCAGTTTGTCGGGCGGGTCGGGTACTTTTGAGGAAGACGTTGAGGACGGGATGAAGACCGGCAGCGACAGAAAGAAACACCGTCGATCAGGAATGGCTGACGCGCGGGAGGGCAGAAGAAGGGAGAGGCCGAGAACGGACGGGGTGGAGGAATCGGGAGAAGTGGAAGACGACGAAAACGAAGACTTTCAGCTGGCTCTCGCTCTTTCCATCTCGGAGCAGCACGATGTCTACAACCAGTGCCGGGTGATTTCCGACCACGCCTCGTCACCGGAGAAAGGGCCGGCAGGTTTCGGCTCTTCCTCTTCTGGCCACAGGAGGGAAAGCGTGTGTGGCGGAGCAGAATTTTCGAGCGATCTCGCTCTGTCTTTATCTTTGTCCCCTTCAGCTGCTTCGTCTTCCACGCCATGTTCTTCGCAGAGTGCCCTCGGGAGCGAGGCAGGAATCTCAGAGCGATCAGAGCAAAGCGCGCAGAACTGTCGGCGAGCTCGACTCCCTGTTCCCCACCCTGTTCCCGAGCACCGCGATTCGAAGTACCAAGGCGAGCAGAGAGATGTCGAGGCGCGGCAATACGACGAAACGTCCTCTCGTCCGTCTCCCGTTTCCCCCCCGCCCCAACTTCGGAAGCGATGTCTGGGAGATGGTGGCCATGATCTCCCCTCCAACCCAGTAGGGAGGCCGCAGCCAGAGAAAGAACCGGACGAGGACGCGAACGCAGCGGGTGAAAAGGCCAAGACTGGAGAGGAGACGAAAACTGAGAAGACGGCGGCCACGGCAGAAGTCGAGTGGATGGGAGACACCGGAGCGAGGGGGATGTCAGGCATCGAGTACGATCTTGTTGATGCCGACCAGAGAGAGCAAGGAATCGTAGACGATCGAGAAGGTACACCCACACGAGGGCGGTTCATAGCGCTTTCGATGGCGGGTGTCGACGACGGCGTCGACGAGGATTCGTCGTTATCGCCTGCCTCGGATGCTGCAGACTCAGACTTCGAGCCTGATCGCCGTCGCCCGAGACGGAGAGCGAAGGTGAAAGGAACCGAAAGGCTTCCAGAAGATGAAGGCGCGGCGAGCTCGGAGAGCTCGAGTGACAGTCCGTGCTCGTCGCTGGTCGAGGAGGGGACGGGGCCTACCTCTCCCTCTTCTAGCGACACTTCTGAAGCAGACGCTGCGCAGCCTCAGGGAGGAAGACGGAATGCGCGAAAACGGGGGAACGCACGACGAGCCGTTCCATCGAAGTCAAGCAACCCGCGGAATGACCGTTCCGTGACAAAGAGCAAAACGCCGCAGCGTCCACAGCCGCATGACGCGCTTGCCGAGAGAGTGAAGGGCGCGGCTGGGCGGCCGGACGCAGGCAATGAGCGTGACGGAGTGCGTGAAAGACAAGCGAAGAAGAACGAGAGGAAAGCGCTGAAAGAACAGCAACGGGCAGTGGCGCGGGAGGCGGCGTCAACCGCAGTGCGCCTCTGGAAGAGAGAGAAGCTGCAGGAAGCGTGCGTGTACATTTGGCAGGTTTTAACGCACGCCGTCGCTTCTCCTGTCCCTTTGTCTTCACTGCGCGCGCAAGGCAATGAGTCGGACGGCAATCGGAGAGGAGTTGCGCGGGCCAGCGCTCGTCCCGGCGGAGGCAAACTGGCGAACTTGCTTCGCCACGCGCAGCTCGAGGAAGAGGAGAAGATCATGCCTTCGCCGGCTTGTTCGTTGTCCACGCGCCGCTCGGGACCGTCCGGGCAAGCGACCTCGGAGCAAGGAGAGGAGAGGACAAGAGGGAAGGCGGAGCGCCCGCAGGCTCTCGAGCTCCACAAGCGTTCCAGAGCTGCTGGGCAACTCGTGGCCAGCGGCGCGGCAGGTGTGAGGCCTTTTGTGACTGTCGGGGACCTTGCGCAAGTTGCGCAGACAGTCAACCTGTCTCTTCAGCCCGATGAGATTCAGCAGATGATCTCTCTGGCGGCGCGAGAAGGTTCGCCTGTGCTGACCGCCGAGGCTAAGTGTCGCTTGTATGGCTCGGAGGGGGGACGAGCAAGAGACGCCGATTCGCGCGCGAGAGAAAAGGAAAAGAGGGCCCTGGCGCTGTACACCGAGGGAAAGACCTACCTGTCGTTCGAAGAATTTGAGCGGTTCTTCCACACAAGTCTCGGCCTCAAAGTGGAGAAGAACGGCAAAGTTTGGTGAACAGCCGCGCCTGTACTCAAAAAGTTTGTGGGCCGCGAATGGGGGGCCGCCAACAAAGAAGGGGACAACGAAAAAAGGCCGCGTTTGCTGGATTCCTCCGACGCGTCTCCGAAACGTGGAGAGACAGGCCTCGGGCCGTGGCGCCAACTCGTGACCGAGAGTATCTTCCCAGATCTTCAGTCGAAACGGGGCGCTCGTCTGATTGCCTCGCCTCACGACCAGAGTTCACGTTTTAGCAGAGGAGACACCACAGCTCCGGTGGACGACTCCGCAGCAGGAAGCCGTGACGCAAGTCAAGGCAGCGCTGAGAGGCGTTCTCCACAGGCTGTCGAGAAGACAAAACTTTCGCTGCTCTCGCCCGGGAACGCACATCGGGCACCAGCGTTTCCGTCTTCGTCCCGAACCAAATGTAAACCCTTTTTTCTCGACAGAGAACGCGCTCCGGCCCAGCGGTGAAATGACTCAGACCCAGAAACCCCTGCTGCCGCGGTCTGAGGACGATGACGCGTCGCGCTGGCAGCATGGGTTTCAGCGTGTATGTATTCACATGCATTAACATACTTGCATGTGCGTTTTTGAAGTCGGAGGGCGTCGAGCGTGTGCACGGGGAGGGTTGCGTTTGGAAGCGTTCCGCGTGGAGACCGGTGTCGCTAGGTTTTTCTTCACTCGGCGGGAATCAAGTCTCGCGCGTTCCGGCAAGGAACTCCCGTCGCCCCGGGGGCCCGTCACTGCGCTGTCCCTTTTCGCGCGACGAGAAGCTGTGCAGGTCGGTATCGTTTGTCCAGCAGAATGCGTCGCCTGCGAGCTCGTGTGCGACGACCGCGGTTGCCGCGCGCGTGGCAGTTGGGCGGGTTTCCGTGGTCGTCGCACGGAGGTGACATGGCAGTAGATTCCCGAGATCGGTCTTCTGCATGGAACAGATGATTTTCTTGGCGACAGCTCTGTAGTAAGGGCTCTTAGACGACCGTGGGAAATCGCGGGAAAGTACGAGTATAGCGTCGCAGACTGGCAGTGCCGTCAAAGAGCCCCGCATTCCACAGGAAAACCGCGCTTGCAGTTGGGGCAAAAGGCGAGTGGCTAAGCCGCAGCCTGAGTAAGCGCGAGGCCGGGAGACGTGCCGGGGCTCGCGACTCAGCGACCCGTTGGCTGTTCCACTGATCTGTTCTCGCCGACCCAGGGGACCACGTGTGTTGAAGAGTTTTCTCGCCTTTTTTTGCAAGGTCTGTGACAGGTTTGAAGGAGAGTTTTTCGCACCCTGGTGTCCGGGCGCCAACCGCCTGTGCGTCAAAAGAGCCTGTGGCGGGTATCAGTCGGTGTGGTGCTTTTCCTGGGAATATGCGTTTTCTACCGTTTGCTTCTGCAGGATGTCTCCGCCTCCCCTTTTTTGTTTGCCAGCGCACCCGGCTTGTTTCCCGTCCTCCTCCTGTGTCCCTGAAGGCCGCTCCTGCACTGTGTATCGCGAAGTCTTTCCGTCTCTCTCTCGCGCTCACTCGTTGCTGTGAAGGCCTGGCTCGTCTGTCTCCGTGGGTGTGCTTCCCACCTCTTCCAGCAACTGAAACTCCCGCCGAGTTGTGGTCCTGAGAATGCGTTGCCCTATGTGTGAGCGCTGAAGGCACTGTGTGCAACGTTTTTGAGTGGCCCCGTTTCTGTGACGGCGACTGCGAAGCTCTTGCGTCGCTTGCTGGGGCCGCATCATTCACCGGAGAGAACGTATTTATTGACAGAACTCGGTAGTAGTACCGACAGTTTCCATAGACGCGGCTGTACACACCAGTTGTGCCGATTTGCTCTGGACTAAGATCTCACGAGAAAACGAGTTGCGCGCGGTCAAGCAGCAACACGCTCCACGGAGCGAATGAACCAAAACACTAAAGCAAGCTTCATCTCCGCGAGACGCAGCACCATGGACAGGAGCGCCCCGTTTAGTGCGCACGCCTGCGACGCTTTGCTCGAACTTTCTCAGGAATCATGAAAGCCCCCAGCCCGCCAGCCGTCGGGGCGGTCGCGTTAGGTACACTGACAACAAGCGAGACAGCGAAACTCTGTAATCGTCTGAAAACCCTGTTTCTCCACCCGTAGAGCGACATGGGAAAGATATACAATAGACACGCACGAAAAAACGCAAAAACGATGGACAGTAAGCGACACGTGGATCCCCGTTGTGCCGCCCTCCATCTTGTCCTTTGTTCTCTCCCCAGAACGAACAACGAGGATGAAACAAAAAGCGAGCGTCAGCATCCCCCGTTAAAAATCGCTGTTCGTCTAGCTCCAGCCTCGTCCGCCAGGCGGACACGAGAGAGGACGGACGAACAAAAGGAGAGGACAGCGCGTGGTCCCCCCGGTCTCGAGTCAAAAATCTCTGGTCATCGCCTCTGCGCTTTTGTACCTGGCCGTTCTCCTAGAAAAATGACCGAGGCAAACGAATCGTGTTCTGGATACACAAATCTTTCCTCTCCTGGCCACACGGCGAGACGACGAAGCAAGCAAGACCGCAAGTTCGTTCTTCATATTCCTTCATTCACAACGGGGAAAAGGAACAAAGGGAAAAAACTGATCTGGAGAACGTACGCAAAGCCCGTAAACGCACGGAAATACAAGTCGCTTAAACGTGATAGTTTGGCATGCACACTAAACCCGTGTCGCGTCTATTCCCGGCGCCCGAGGTGAGTCGACAGATCACTTGACCAAGACTTGGGCGTGCGTCCGACGGGAAAATCACACTTTTCCAGTGATATATAGGCTCGTAGACGCAGAACTGCAGGGGTCTTCGCCGCTGTGTTGCGCACGGCCTTCGTCCAACGGGGCGATTCGGTACACACACTGGACACTGGCACGTGGCGCGATTTTCGAGGCCAGCGAAGCCCACGACCGCCTGCAACCGTTCTTTTCCTCTCACTCTCTCGCCCCGTTCCTTTCGGTGGTCCTTGTCTTTTCCTCCCACGCGCGATTCGATTGCACATTCCTTTCTCCTCCACTTCGCAGCGCGCCGCGCCTTTCGACGACGCAGGGAAAAATGCGGTTCTACAGACGCAGATCGAGAAGAAACGGATGTTGCTTCTTTTCGGTGCTTCAGAGCCTGTGCTGGGCCGTAGAACAAGGTAAATGGCGTGCAAAAAGCGCACACCCGACGCGCGCGCGCGCGCCACGCGCGTGCCTTCCTTTCCTCCCAAATTGCCTTCCTTCACACGGAACCTGAAAAACGGCGGAAAACGACGCCCCCGCGTCTGGCGTTCAGCCGCTCCTCACCGCTGTCCTTGGCCACTGCAACCTGAACTCGATTTTCGTCGCAGAGGCAGAGACAGTACCCCGCCGAAGCGACACCCCCGTCCGCTCGCGACTTTCCTTTGGCCACGGCCCGACACGAGTCACCTGCGCGCGCATCCTCTCTCCTCGAACCCGACCCTCTCGCAGCCTCGTCTCGCTCCGACTGCGCGTGCCTCACGCTTTCACCTCCTTCGCTTTCTCTGCGCAAGGCGGCGCGCGCCCTGGCCGTCTGAGATCTCTTTCCAGTTTCCGAGACCACTTCCCCCCCCCCTCCCCTCAGCGCTGCGTTCCCTGTCTTCCTACAAATCCTCCCGCGCCTGTCGCGTTCCCCACATCGTTGAGCAACACATTTGGGAGGACCAAACCCTGTCGCTCCTGCCTGCCGACGAAGGCGACAAATACACGCTGCCAACGACGCCTTCTCTCCACGGTGTTTCGCTCTTAGCCTCGCTCCGAGGCGCGCGTGCGCCTGGCGTTCGGCGCATTCGGCGCCTGCCGCACAGTCCCTCTGACGACTTGGCGTCCCCCGCGTGCTCCCCCCACAAACGCCTCCCTCGCCAAGCCCCGCGTGGCGCACTCCGCTCTCCGCTGCACGTTGCGCGCCCTACTGGTTTTCCGTCGACTCAGTGTCGCTTTGCGCTTGCTGCGGTCCAGCGCCTACCGGCGGGTTGTTTGCATTCGCGTATTCGAGTTCCTTCAACATGGACAACAGAGTCCGCTTCTGGAGGACCGCGCTTCTCCTCTGAGTGAAAATGGGGTGAAACTTGTAGATTTCGCGAAGCGTCGGCCGGCGGCTGGCATTCGGCGTCAGCATGACGCGAAGGAGACCCTGGGTCGGAAAAACAGAACGCGCGCGCAGACGGCCTTTCCAGTCTCGCCACCCGAAACGTCTCGAGAAAGATTTTTGAGCCGCCCCAGGAATGCGGCGGCTCAAATCTTGAAACGGAGCGAAAAGACAGACACAAGCCCCTACACGACAGCCTCCGCGGTCTCAGCAAGCCGCAGGAACGCTGAAAAACGCTGGGGGCTCCTCTCCCGCACTTTGACCAAACTCCTCCTTCCGCGAGAGACGACTGGGGTACCTAGCCTTCCTCCCCTCTTTACCGCTGTGCTCGGTATTTCTCCTCTCTTACCAGGATCGATACCGTGGCCTGTCCGTCGCAGAGACTAAGGTCCAACTCGTCGATGTGTGCGCGGGCCGTCCGAACTGAAGAGAAAAGACGGAACCACCGCGGCTGAGGCCTCCCTCACAGCTCGAGAACGATAAAAGGACGTGTGGAGCCCCCGTCACGCGCACGCACGCTTTCCGTTTTCGACTTCCAAATCACATTTCACGCCGCGAACGCCCGTGTCTCCTCACACTGGCGCTGGAACACACGCTGTTGCTAAGCGTTTCCTGTCCAAAGACCCCAACACCAAACTGCAGAATGCACCGTTTTGTCCAGTCTCCTAAATGGATCTACGTTGCCGTTCCTCGCCGCCTCGTTTCATGTTTCGAGTGATTCTTTCCCGATCGCTGGATACGCGTGCCTGGGTTTGCCGTCCACCCTCTCGCTGCGTTCTGCACTTTCGGGTTCCCACGCGGCGCCGCTGTTCTTACCAAAGAGATCCTTTGACCACAGCTCGCCCATCTCGTACGGGTACTGCTGACTGCACCACAACTTGTACAAAACGACGCCGAGCGCCCAAACGTCTTTTCTCTCCGTGGTCATGATGCGCCTTCTCCCGTCGCTCATGCATTTCATGTTCTCCGGCGGGAGATAGCGGAGAGTGCCCCACATACACGGGACGTTTTCGCCGGAAGGCTGAAAAAGGCACACAGCACGCCCCGCCCAGACGCTGAGGAATGGGGTTCAGTTTTCCCTCTTTCGTCCGCACTCGCAAACAGAAAAACGGAGAGCGAAAGAAAGCAGGAAATCGCTGAAGCGCGGCCGGGGAGGGGGGGGGGCGAAAACGGCGAGAAGCCCACCCCCCCCCCTCCGCCATACCCCTCCGCCACGTCGTTTACGGCAGTGCCGTACGACGTTTGGGGACACCGCAGAGCTCCGCCTCACAGACCACAAGTGCACCCCACACGAACAGGACCTCAGCCTCAGCCCAGCTGTCCGTTAAAACACTTCTCTCTTGCCTTAAGAAACGCCGGATCTGTGCCCAGCAGTGGCCCAAACATTCAGACGGCCGTCTGCGCCCTGTTCCTCTCCGTGTGCTTACGTTGGCGAGGGAGTGATCTCCGAGGAAAATTCGCCCGTCTCCACTGACGAAGTAGTTGGGGAGTTTGATGTCCGAGTGCACCAGTCCCATGTCATGCAAACGCATGTTTGCTCTGGAGGGACAACCACACGGAGACGCGCGCGCCTTTCCCCACGACGCAAGGAAAACGCCCCAGAGGCTGTGCCTAGACAGGAGCAGCGTATATCGGTCTCCCCCAGCAGGGCATCGCCCACGTGTTCTCTCGCCTCTCTCAGCGAGGGCTCTGACTTCGACTTGGCACGGGCTTGGCCCCCCACAGGCATCGTCCCGTCCGACAGTCTTCCCTGGCTCTGCGGTCGGGCGCGCGATCGCCGACCGGCGAACACTGGTCAGCAGTGCACTAGACGGAAAGGAAACTTACACAAACATCTGCTCCGTCACCTCGAGCTTGACGCTAGGCTCCGCCGACATGATCTTGGTCATTCGCGCGAGATCGCCTGAAAGAGAAACAGAGAGTTGCCCCTGGCCACAGTTTACCGGCGCCGACAGCGTTCCCGATGCGCGCGAGCGCGCGCAGTCGCTCTGCCCGCCTCGTTTTCGTGGAAGCGAGCGACAAACGTCGTGCGGCTTTCCCGCGCTTCTCACCTGCAAAGAGATCCATCATAATCCAATGCTGGGCGTATCGGGTTTGGTCCATCGGCGGCGTCGGGCACGGGACGACGGGCTCGACAACGTCGAAGGGAATGACCAAGTGCGACATTTCGCTCCACTGCCGCGGGTCGATGCCTTGCGGAACGTACTCCCAGATCGCGAGCTCCGACTGCACGCGACGGCGTAGGATCGCTTCGTCTTTGTGATCGTCCCGCCGTTGGTCCCCACGGATGCGGAAGACCTTTAAAGCCATGCCTTGGCCTGTGTTGACATCTCGCGCCTGATCTCAACGGGAAGCCACGCGTCGCACATCCACGCCCGCATCCATCGCCTTCGAAACCTCTCAACAGACCCCGAGCTCGCTCTCGCCTCGCGTCAAAACCGTGCACTGCATCACACTGCTGGAGAATGCAGCCACGACGCGCAATCAAGCACCCCCGCCTCACGCAACCTCGCGCTGGAGCACAAACACGCACCGCTAGCTATCCGCAGTGATTTCGGCCCATCTCGAAGCCAGTCTCGGGCTCCTGTAACAGTCGCAGCAAACCACCGAACGGCGAGACTGAGTCTGGCGGGACGGCGAACACGGTTTTCGCCCCACCCGGCGAGTCGGTTCAGCGCCTCACCTGCAAAACGATTCCGTGGCCGCCGGCGCCGAGGACGTCTTCGAAGCGGATGGTCAACGTCTCATGCGTGCGCGTGGAGCGGATCTCAATCGGTGTGTGGAAGGCGTAGCTTCTTTCGAACTCTTCCTGGAACAGACACACGGGCGCCAAAAGGCAACAACCGAGTAGCCCCGTGGTGGCGTGCCTCGCACACAAACAGCGAAAGCCTGTCGCTGGCTAAGCAGGAAGATGCGGCAAAGTGCGTGCACGCGTCACGCGCGCCATCGGAGCGCGGAAACGGAAGAAAAGGTTTTCTCGCCTCTTCCGCCGACCCCGCACACGGGGCGAGGCGCCCGAGACGGCGAAGACACAAAAAAAAAACCGAAACACCAGGCAGAGAACTCCGCAGGACGAGTCCGTGGCCAACAGGCACCGTGGGGAGCACGCGCGCACAAAGGTTTTGCTGCTTCTGACGGGAAGCAAACCAGGGAACCCAGACGGTCGCGACGCACTGGAAATGGGTCATCGGGACACACAAAGGGTGATCGGGGGGCGAGTGCCTGCTGGCTCCGCGCGCCACAGAAAACGGCGGGAGAAAGAAACTCCTGTCTGTCAGGAGCAAAGAGCTGTGTAGGCCTCAGGGCCCACTCCAATGCCCGCTGTTCGGCGGGGACGCTGCTCCGGTCAAGAGGCGGTTTTTGGTCTCAAAGGCGCGGGCCTAGCCCTGGTGCGCTCCCCACGAGGGCGATGCTTCGCTTCCAGATGCCTCTCGCACCTTTTTTCTGCGCACTCAGTTGTCGCTGACGCTCCCCCCCTCCCGCTCCCCCCAACCCCATGTGCGAGCGTGCGGCCGCGGTTCCTCCGCTGCGTGTTCGAAAAGACTTGAAACATCCCCTTTCAGTCTGTGGCGACGGGCTGTCGAACGCCGAAAAGTGTGGATTTGCATCTGCATCGGTATCTTTCTCGGTTCGCCTCCGCTCGTCCCCGTTCGAAGCCGGCCGTGGCGCGCCGCTTACCTTCTCGCCTGTCCACTCGCCCGGGTCTTGAGGGGTGACGAGGCTCTTCAACGTGTCCGACGGTTTCCGGAAGCGCGCGTCGGGGAGCGCCAACGGGACGACGCCAGAGACAATTTGCCGAGCCCCCAGGCGCGGCGCTCTGCGCCCAGGGCGGTCCATTCCGGCCAGCTGCCGAGGCGCCTGCCCCGCATCCTTTTCCTCTGCTCCCTGGCCTCTCGTTTTTCCGGCAGCGTGAACTGCGGTCTGGTCAGGTGGAGATGCACCAGATGCAAGGTTGGAGGCAGACCGCGCCGCGCCGTTCGCTGGCGACAGAGGCGATGGTTCCTCGCCCTTCTGCTGGGCGTCCCGCGGACTCGTGTGAGCGCTCCCTAGCCTCTGATGCCGCGAAGACAGCAGCGGTAGAGGCGCCAGGACGGGTTCGAAGTGTTCGAAGTCGTCTGACGAGTCTGTCGAGACTCCGGCGGCTCCTGCATCTGTACGGTCCACGGGGAATCGCGCCGGAGGAGTCGCCGTCATCCGTGAAAAGGCGGACGGCGCCCTCGAGAAAGGCTGCGTATACAACTCCTCGTCACTGGACGAAAACGCTTCGTCGTACGCCTCACTGCCTTCCAGCAGGAAGCGCGCGACGTGCATCCGCTTCTCCAACGGGATCGGCTGCGCGTCTTTCAGTCCCATCTGTGTCTCTCCGTCCACTTGCGCGGTGGCGTCGTCAGCGAAGCCGTACTCCCGATCTGGTGAAAGTGCGTCACTGTTCGATGCAGAAGGCTCGGTGGGGATCTCTTTCCCAACCCCGCGTCCTGCGCCGCCGGCAGGCGTTGTTGGCGTCCCCGGCGCGGGCGAGGAAGCACAGAGAAGGACACATGGAGACAGAGCGACTGAAACAAACGCGAGAGAGAGGAAGACGAGAACCGCGCGGGGAGCGGACGGACAGCGGCGCCGGGGAAGAAGGGCGGAAGAAAGACGGCTGTTGACTGGCATCGTGCTTGGAACGCAGAAGCGCGACGGTCCCGGCTGCGTAGGCGGCTCTGCGCTCCCTTTCCGGGACGGAGAGAAATGAGGGTGGTTCGGACTCTTTGAAGAAGGGGAAAGGCAGGCAGAGCGCAACGAACGAGAAAGGGAAGAGGCAGGGAGTGCCGAGGACACGCAGGAGCGAACGGGGCTTTCGCTCGAACTGGTCGCCACCGGCGGGCGCTGGATACGCCTCATGCTTCACCTTTCTCTCCCCTGACTGTTTCGCGGAAGAAAGTTGAAAGGTGCGAAAGATCTCGAAAAAGAAGTCTACTGGAACGTCTTTCCTGTCATCTCCGCGCCGCGAAAGCTTCTGTCCCGTTTCGGACGCTGCGGCGCTGCGAGCACACGAATTGCAAGAGTGGTAGACGCTGCACATGCGCGGGAAGAGAAGAGGATTTCCTCGGAAAAGTTTTTTCCCGAGCAACGAACGCCTGTTTTCACTGCGTCTAGTCCCGTTCGGGCCTCGTGGAAAAGCAAAACAGAAGACAGAGAGAGAACATGCGTGCGGACCTCTTTTCTCGCCGCCGTTCCTCTCTCGCTCGTGACTGACTCTCGTCCCTCTTCCTGGCGCAACCAACCGCCGACCCCGCGGGCGCTGCGACTGGGGGACTGCAGCCGCGGATCCGGGGAAGAAACATGCGGCGCTGTGCAGACAGCCCCAGCGTTTTTTTCGTGTTGGGCAGAAAACCGTTCTCGCGTGTGGTGGAGAGAACGTGGCGACGGCCGAGGAAAGGTTTCCCAGGCCGTTGTCGGCTGGTGACGGGTCAGTTTCAACCTTGAGGGAACGAAGGGGAGACGTCACGCGCGCGGGTGTGCTGGGGCGATGCCTCTCTGCGAGGAGACGGCAAAAACAGACGGGCCGCGACGCAGCTACACAATGCGAATTCTTCTCTGGAGAGGCGACTGCTTCGAAGTCGGCGTTGCACGCGGGGAGGGAGGAGCGGCAGGGAATTTCTCGGATCCTCACAGGCACATCCGTTGCACAGAAGGAAAGATTCAAGGCCCGGAGTCAGTGCTCATCCAGGTTTGCACTCCTGAGGCGTACTGGACTGTTCGCGTCCATGGCTGGCGAAGTGAGCAGATGTGTACAAACGTTAAAGGTAATCAGCCAAAAAAATGGGACTCGGTATTTCCACTCCTGATAGCTCCTGTCACCGATCCTGCGACATATAACGCGTCAGAGGCCGCACCGAAAGTGTGCAGGAGTGCCGACAGACTTCCAGATCGCTCTGCTGTGTACCGTCCCTCCCGACCTCCCGTCGGGGTTCATTCCTCTTCCCCTTTCCTCCGATACCTAGCCTTATATATGCGTTAACGGAGGTGGACAACAACAGAGGCGAGCGTTACTTTTCGCTGGCGATAGCCGAGTCCCCGTTTCTGGCCGGTCGTTTTTCGCCACTGGATTCTGGGAGGCAGGACAGCCTCGTCGAGTGTCGGCGTGACGTGTGTGTTCCCCCTCGAAAAAAGACGACGGGGGTTGGGTGACACATTGAACGGCAGGTGTAGTAATTTTGGAATGCCCTCGATCCGTCGGCGTAAAGACTCGGTTCCACGCTGACTCAGCAAGCTCTCACGCTATACCTGCAGCGCCTGTCGAGTCGTGCTCGAGGAAGAGTCGCCAGATTATGATTTTAAGGGACTCCAAGACAGCGGGAGAACAGATACAGCGGTTTGGCGACGCAGTTGCCGAGTTGTGCTGCGAGAAGTACCATTTTACCAAACAAATTCCCCTGCTGGGCAGTCTGCCACATTTATGCTGCGAGTCGAAACCTACCTCTCTAAAGGATGTGGAGTCGACTCGTGGAACGACAAAAAAGGACGTGAAGAACGGTTTGAGCTCTCGGATGTTTTAGCGAAGGGTGTGCTTCGGTTTTTTCTCTCAAGCGATCTTTAAAACGGAGCGTAGATGCTCTGTTGCTTGCCATTTCTCATCTGTTTTCTACAGAAGAAAAGCTCTGCCTCTGGAGATGCCAAGCGAAACCCCTCTTGAGGTCTTCATTTCTCTCAGAGCAGTGGTTGTGACTTCGAGGCTGCTTCCCTGAAGAACAATCTCGGGCTGTGATATATACAAGTGTGCGACTGCCTCGCGGAGGTGCTCTTTCCCTATAGCCCAAGTTTACGATCAGGGTGTCCAGCGGCGTACCAGCTTGTCCCTTTCTCGTGTTTTTTTGGGAAGAGGATCCTGTTTAGTGAACGAAAACTTAGCGCACTACAACGAGTTTCTCTTTCGATGCATGAGAGCCGTAGCGTCTCACCAGTCAATGCGACGATGCACCATGGCTTGTGGAGAACACGCGAAAAACGCGTTTCTCCGCGAAAGAATAAAAGGAATGCACTTATAAAACTGATATGCCTCTAACGGGGAATAAACCGGCGAATCAACGACATAAAATGCAATGGGGATGAGAAAGAGGAAGTGACAAAAACCAAGAGCATTGCACCCGAACACCACACTACGCACACAGATTTTGGAGTCCCCTCTTTGCAGGCTAAGTCGCCGGTACGGCGACCTCGCCTCAAAGCGCTCAAAAGTAGAAGTGTTTTTCCGAAGTAAATCCAGAGCAAACCTCGATAGGTTTGTGTTTCCTTGCCTCTCTGGACACAGGAGACAGCCATCCTCACGTCCCCCGCGACATTAGACCACACACAGACGCAGAGGCGCGTATAGCACGGACAACGAAGGGACGGTTTCCTCGTGGCATGCGCCTTCCTTTCATCCCCTGTGTCCTGTCTGGCGGCCTGACGCGTCCGCATGCCCACCTCCGCCTGTCTAGCCCCCGCCGCGCCATCCGTCCTCTCACCCTTGCGCAGTCCGTGTCTAGTTTTTTCGTCAAAACTTGAATGTCCTCGCGCATGAGCTCTTCTATGGTCGTTCATTACCTACACAGCGATATCTGTCCATAGACAGATCCAAAAATATTGGAGATTTACGCAGATGGAGAGACCGCGTCCCGTGATGGAAAGCGTCACAGACAAATGTGCGGGAACACAGTCTCGGACTCTGAGCCAAGGTCATGTCCGTTCCTCCGATCTCTTCTTTACAAAGCGCGCTCCGGCACGTCGATATTTTCTCCCCCCGATCGCGTCCACGGCACACACACTTTCACCCTCTTCCCATTCTTCTCCCCCGGCAGGTGTTCTCGCCACCACCGCCCGCTGGGCGCTCCTGTATAGCCATGATGAAGAGGAAACGAGGAAAGATGTTCAATTCGGTTGCGTGGGATCAAGCAGTACACGACGGGAAGGGCTGAGAAAAAGAACGGCCACGCGAGTACGCTGGAAATATGGACAACAGTGTATGCAAGGGAAGCGTCGCGTGCAAAAACGTGCACGCACGCGTATTCATCTATATATACACACCGACAACACTTTCACGTGTATAGACAGAGTCAAAATACCTGTCTGGATCTTGTTCTGTGCAGACTCGTGTATGCATGTATGTATGCATGCATGTATGCATATATGTATGCATGTATGCATGCATGTATGTACAAACGGTCGGATCCATACACACCCTGTCCAAAAACTTTCGAGTCCGTATATCGGCTGCTTGGGCGTGTGCTGACGTGTCCTGTACAGATTCACTTGTAATATATACATGCATACTCTCTACCCGAACAGCCACTCGTTCGTATCGATAGTCGCTACGAGTTCATACACTCTGTCACACCGTCGAATGAGAAAGGCGAGGCCGAGCAGAACAATTATAGAACCACTGATGTCGGCGGGTCTTCCCCATTTTTGCAGCCATCGTCGGCTTCCCCTGGGGAGCCGAAAAGGGGAATCTATTAGACTGTTCACGCATTTTCGAAAGCACGGTTTCCTTCGCATCGCCTTTTGCAACGCGTCATCCCCTCCCCCCCCCCCCCCCACAGTGAGGGCCGCGTGTTCTTCTCCACCTCCTCTGGCGGATATTCTTCTTGGCTGCAGCCATCCGTCCGGAGAGCGCCGTCTTTCTGCGCCCCAGTCGAACAACCCTTCGCGCCTTCCTCCGACGCCTGTTCCCCTCTCCCCCTTCCCGCTTTTCCCCGGTTGTGCACTCGCCAGGCTGGCACGGCCTTCCTCCGTCTCCCTCGCGTGCTCTCGGCCTGTCTCCTTTTTTCTCTGGTCCGCGCCGTGGAGCCTCGCCTCTCACGCCAGCGCGTCCGAGAGCCGCGCCCTGTCGCCGAACTCGCAACTCTTCCTCTGCGCATCTGCGTGATCCAAGGCGGCGCAGTGTTCTCGCACCCCGAACGGGTCGGGGCGTCTCCGGCGGAGAACCCATAGGGTGAACAGAGGGACGTAGACGAGGAAGAGCGCAACCGTGATGGCGACGGACACCGGAAGCGCGTTTCCGCCGAGCAGGCGGACCGTGACGTCGTCGTACAGGGGAATGGAGATGAGAGCAAAGAGCCCGTCGGAGGCGATGAACAGTCCGCTGAGTTTTCCGAAATGTTCCGGTCGGAACGTGGACTGCACGTAGCAGAAGATCTGTTCGTTGTCGATGCTCACGTGGATGCAGAAGGCCGCAACTGAAATGTACTGCACGACGGGGGAAGTCGACGTCGTCGCACAAACGAGAGCGATGATCGCCATCGTATTCGTGAGCACAAACGCCGGGAACGAACCGATGTTGTCGATGACCCAGCCGAGAATCACGCACGGCGCGAAGCTGAAGCACAGCGCGATCTCGGCAACTTCGAACACGTCTTCACTGTACACGCGTGAAGCTGCACTCTGCAAAAACGCCGTGGAGATGGACGTCACGCTGGTGTAGACGCAGATGCAGAAAAAGTGCTTGGAGAAAAGCTGCTCAAAGAACGACGGCTGGTTCTCGGAAGGCGCGTAGGACATCATCCGCGAAGGCGCATGCCGCGAACGGATGTTGAAGGACGAGGCGAACGAGGCACGGCCCACTTCGGATCCCCTGGTCGCCCACCAGTTCCGCACCTGACTGGCCGATCGCGCGCGATACAGTTCGCTGCACATCGAGTCTTGGCGTTGTCCCGTGCTCCGAAACGACTGTCGAGACAAGTTCGAAAACGAACGAAACGCCCGCATGCCTCTCTCGACGCTGAATCCCCTCCCTGGTGCGCGGAAGTCGTTCAGTCTTCTCTCGCCACTCGCGCACGCAGCACGCGCGCCCGGGAAATCCAGCAGTCTGGGCACTTCCGGGCGAAGGTTCGGGGACGGCGGACACGACCCCGCTCCGGGTGCCTCGCGTCCTTCTCCGCGGCCTCGAGTCGGCTCTCTCTCGCCGGCTTCGGGCACGGCTTCGGCAGAGGGCGTCCACCCTTGGCCGACGGTGTGACGCCGGTGTTCGCGGATACACCCGAGCTCTCCGTCTTCCCTCGGTCGTGTGTCCTGCACGTCGAAGGCGGAGAAGCGCCGGCGCTCCGATGGCACGGCCGGATGCGCGAACGCCGAGAGTCCTGCGCGACTGTCTTGGAGTTTCCCGTGAGACCCCAGAGAAAAGAGAAACGAACTGGAACGCGACGGGGCGTCGCAGGCGGAAGCGAGGGAACTCAACACCCTCGGCGCTTTGTCTCCGGTCGTGAGTGTGCTCCCGCTGCCGCCGACGGAGACTTTCGGTTCGACCTTCAGTTTCTCCAGGCCGCTTCCTCTCGCGCTTTGGCTGAACGCGTCGCTGTCGAAACTGCCTGCGGCGCCTGGACCGCGTCTCTGCCGCAGCTCGTTCGTCTCGTCCCGCTCGTGAGGCGTCAGATCCGCGTCCCAAGTGAAGCCTTTGTACGGGATGAAGCAGATCGTGATCAGAGCACACAGCAGCGGGCCGACGCACAAGTAGAACGCGCAGACGTCCACGAACGACCAGGTGGGGCCCGCGGCCTCCCAGATCTTGACGAGGATGAGCGGAATGGCGAAGGCGGCGCTGTTGGCCGCGCCGATGACCGTGATGACGGTCGCGCGGTGCCCTGGGAAGAGGCTCGCGACCCGCAAGAGCGGCAGGTAAGTCGTCTCTGTGCCGCAGCCGATGCAGATCATCGCGGGAATGTAGGCGACGAAGTCTTTCGAGCTGCACGCCAGAAGAATCCAACCCGTGCTGTTCAACAGCTGACCGAGGAGGGAGACCACCATGGGGCTCAAGTTGTCCAGAAGAACTCCAGAGAAGATGCACATGAAGCACTCCGAGACTTGCGCGACGGTGAACAGGGGCGCGACTGCGGCGTCCTGTTGGTCGCAGATAAAGGGTTTTCCCGAGCCGTTCTCTCCCGTCGGGTTCGGAAACGCCTTGATGAGCTGTCCGTCCTCGTCCACGGGACACTCCCAGGTGAACGCCCCCGATTTGAAGAGGAGATGGGAGAAGGCCGGCCAGCCAAAGTACGTGCTTCCCGTGAGGAAGGCGGAGAGGACGTACATGAACAGGATGATCGACCTGGGAATCGCGATGCGCGTTCCGGGGAAGTACAAGACATCCGCGAGAGGATCCGGGAACGGCTCAGAAGCTGCAGAGTCGGAGAAAAACGAATGGCGGTCGCGCACATAGAGTGACAGCGGCTTCTCGTCGTCCTCGCCGCCGTTTCCGGGCTGCTTCCACGCAGGCAACCCAGCGGTTCCCGCGGCTGCCGCAGACGCCGAGCCATTCTGCTGAGCCTGCGCATCTGTCTGCCGCCCGAACGCCTCGCAGTCTGCGGGAAGGGTGCACACCCGCGTCAGTGCAGAGTCGTGTCTCTGCTCCGGTTTCTCCCGCGCCTGGGAGTCCTCCGGCCCATCCCGTCGCCACCATCGGGAAAACGCCCATCCTCTGCCTGCCGGCTCACCCTCAGCCGACTCGGGTGCCTTCACCGCCGCTGATGGCGTGGGTGGGAGAGGCCGAGCGCGCTCTTCATTTCCCACTCTCCAGTCAGGCGCAGCGTTCTCGCCCACTGAGGAGGATTCGGTGACTCTCTCGTCGGAAGCGCGTGCAGAGAGACGGTCCGCCTTCGCTTCTCCCATCTGCGCAGCGGTGTAGCAGCAAAAGGGGGTACACAACCTAGAGAGAAAACTGGGCGGGGTGTTCCCCGTCTGCAGTCGCGGGACCGATCCGCAGATTGCCGAAAACGTAGTGAAGAGGCCGCGTGCAGCGCCCTGTGGAGAGTGCTGCGGACCGCCGGAACGGTGAAACGCGAGGTTCTGTGCTGGAGCGCAGCCGGCACGCCGCTCACACACGGCCAACTCGAGGAAGGCGAGCTATCGAGAAGGAAGCGCGACGCCCGCTGTCGCGTCTTCAACAGGTCGGTTCTCTCTCGCTGCTGCCTCACCGACAAACAGAGGAAGAAGAGAGCGTCCGCGGGGACTTGGCGACCAAGGCGAATCAGTCAACGCTGTACGGATTGTCCGTTTCAGGACAAAAGTGAGTCTATACAGAGGAACGGAGTCTGGGCCGCAGAACTTGTTTCTGTGGAAGCACTCTTTATTCCTCCGCGAGATTACCTGTAAACGTGGGTTTTCCACGATGTGGCTGAGAAACGGTGCGCATGTCAATACGACCCTAGAAAAAGAAACTTGTTCAGCGAAACAGTCTTCTTCAATGAAGATTCTGCCGACTCCTGGCAGTTACGACGCTCTGCATGCGTTTGAGCAGCACCAAAGAAGACCCCTCTGACACAGTCCACGCTGCGGAAACGGAGTTTCTCGTGGACTTGAACAGCACACGGATTTTCCGTGTTCAACCTAGAGAATCGCGAAGCTTTGGCCGAAACACACAGCCGGCTCAAAATGTTCCTTTTCAGTGTCTAACCACACTGCGTTGCTCGCTGAGCTCTGTTGCGCAGTCCGAACGTCGCACGGTGCGAGCTTCGGGCACGCGCGGGCGAAAATGGTGTCTCCGGCTGCCCCTGGTTGAAGCGCCTCTCGTGTCGACGTCTCTGTTTGGTCTCCTCCCTCTTGCTCCGCGCGCGTTCCTTGGTCCTGCAGGCACTTTCCCCGTCACTCGGTATCCCTCCGCTGCATGGCCTAAAACGTTCATCCCCGGAAGTCCCGATAACTCTAGAGAAACGAGAAAACGGGGGACAGACGGTTTTCCCGGACTCAGCAAAGGGTTTTGCGCCCCACCCCGTGGCGGGTCGGCTGGGCTGCGTGTGGCAGCCACCGCCCTCACCACGCAGGTCGTGCTCTAGTTCGGAAGTTGGCGACACGCGGCGAGGGACGAGCGGAGAGCTCTTGGCCACGAAAGAAGAGGGACGGGCGACCGAGCGGCAGAACACGAGAGGACACAAGAAGCGAGCGGACGGCTAGGCTGCCGTGCGTGAAGCGCATAAACGCGAGGAGAGACTAGCCGAGGCAGTGAGGCTTTCTGGCGCAGCGCCACGGGACACAACGGGACGGAGACCGGTTTCCGACTTCACGCCCATACATATAAACACGGGTTAGCAAAGCGTTGCTCACTAGCACTCAATGGCTGTGTCTGTGAACCGCGTGCTTCCAAGGTCCAGAGCGTAAGGAACCCGCACGGAAACAAAGCTTCTCTCACGTCGCACCTGGCTAGACGGGGAGCTCGGTTCAGGACCAGCAAGAGAATCCCACAGTTCGCAAACTGGAGAGGAAGGCTACGGGATCTGGAAAGAGTTCTGTCTCCAGGGAGGAACGGAAGAGGAACGGACTGCCAAGCTGGGGTGGTGTGTACCAGGCCTTGCCACCAATAGGATGTGCGCCGTCGACTCCGTTCTCGCCTTGCCGCTGTATAAACCTGGTCCACTGGCGACGCGTGCGCGCGGTCCCCTCGTCAGCGAGGACAGTTGGGTGTCGCCGAAGCAATTTTCGTTAGAAGGTCGCGCGCCTGAAATGGACCGCCAAAACGCACGAGCCCGCGTCCTGCTAGGGTGGTCTGGAGTTCACGAGAGCGTGGAAGTACATTTCGGTGACGAAACCGCGTGCGTGGTGCATGGCCTTGAAGGAGGAAGAAACGAAAAGGCGCTGTCGACTACGCCTGGTGAAGGTTCGCGAGAGCATCAGAAGGCCCCACGAAACGGACGCAAAAAAGGGTGTTACTCGGACCTCTTCGAGGACGCGCAAGCCAGTACGTGCACAGAATCGGTATGTGGGGACGTACGCCACGCCGCCGACGGTAGCGCTCGAGGGTAGATCTGGAACCCGAGGGAAAATGCACGCGGACCAAGAAAAAATCGCGATATCGCGATCAGCAACAAATGCTGCCAAGCAAAATGTGAGGTTGCTGCGGTGGATAACGAATCAGCCGGCCTCCTCGCGCGGGGCGCCTTGGCGGTGACACGCGAGTCTCTCTCCGCGAGGAATTGCTTCCCAGGCCAGCGCCTCAGCGGCACAAGCGGCGGGGCGCAATGAGCGATCGCGCATGCATGCTTCCGGGAGAAAGTGAGCCCACGCGAGTCGGCGCGAGCGAGAGAGGCGTGGCGGGGTCGCACAGACGCGCGACGAAAAGAACGCAAACTCCGAATGCCTCGACAAACCGTTTCCACTGACAACCGGGACGCCTGCTGTCAAAGACGGTGCCGCACACCCGAAATTCGCGGGGATGAAGGAAACTCCGCACGGAAAACCCTTCGCGTTGAGGAAGGACGGGGACAGCGCCACGAAGCCGTACAGCATGCGTAGACAGCTTCGCAACCTGTGGGTGAATGGCCGTATAGGCTGGACGGGAGCGCAAGAGTGTCCGAGAGCTGGCGAAGAATGGAACGGCAAACGCGTAGACAGAGAGACGCCCGCGCCACAGACAGGAAGGTATCTGGCCTGCAATCGAGCCACGAGGACCGAAGCTACAAACAGCGTTTTAGATTCGTGGAAAAAACGCCTAGCCGCGCGACTCATGCCGCAACCGGGCGACTAGCGTCGTGCCGCGAAACACTGCCACTCAACAAACTCGGAACTTGGGGCGCACCTGGGAACTTTGTCCAGTTTTAAGCGCCCTCATCCGACTAGTCCATGAAACCACTTTTCTTTATGAGGGTTGATGATAAGCCAGTGGCTACTATGTTTCGGAGGGGATCACCACATGGCACCCCAAAGACCAGGGGGGAGACGCTCGTGTGTCCGAACCCCGTCGTGATACGCGGCTGCCACGCGGAACGTGATCCGTCAAGAGGCGTCGCTCCGGAATGACAGTCGCGTCGAAGCAAAGAAGGAAACCTCGTAGTGATGCGTCGTTCTACAGTGCCTCCGGCTCTGATGCAACGGGGCAAGTTTAGTGCCGAGCTCCTCACGTGTAGAAAAACGCGCCCGGTGCGACCATGGCATCACACTGCGCTTCGGGTGAATCAGAAAACAGCGCTCCCTTTCTCGTGTGTTGTCTTGCGATGGCGTGCATAGGATCACTATCGCTTTCAACAGCCGGCACACATGTCTTCAACGGCCAACAGCAGCGCCGTTATTCTGAAAATAGTCGGTCCGCATGCGGGTTCTTCGGCACCGCAGTCATTCCCCGTACGGTTCACACTGGCCACGCGACACCGATCATGCGAGCAGCCGAGTTGCATGAAAAGGAACGAGGAAAGACCTGCATGGGCCTTTACGCATGTAATGAATACCGGAAAACAGTAGCCCGGCCTGCAGAGGAAGCAGGGAACAGCGTTCGTTCAAACAGGGGTCGAGGAACGCAAAAACCTTGCAACGGAAATGTGCAGGCTCCACAGGCAAACCTTTGGGACTCATTCGCTAACACATGACATGGAAAGTCCTTCTTGTTACCACCCTGTTTAGTCATAGCAGCACTGTGTCGTCCAAGTTTCACAGATTTTAATTCTACGAGACTATGACTGTTAGGGACGGGAGGTGCACTGCACAAGTCCTTAGCTGAAGGCAACCCACGCGGCGGCTTATTTCTTCGCAGTCTCTTCCCTGTTTACACACAACCTCATTTCACTTTAGTTTGGGAACCGAAGCCTCCAACATCGTCTATGTCATCGGCCTTTGCAACGCAACGACCCTTCATTTCGCAGCACGTGGCGCGTGAGCCTGGGGTGTCGTGACTGTGGATGGCTCTATGGGAGAAGTAGTTACTCGAAATCAATGCAGCCGACCCCAGGACACCGACTACGGCGTGGTCATGGACGATGTCATGTAGCCAGTGGGGTAAGGGGATGCTGTGGTGCGAATGCGCGACGAAAACAATCGAGAGACCGGTGAGGCCCCACAGAAGAAGAAGTGTTCGTCGATGCTGCAGATAATTAGTCATGAGTGTGATGAAACCAAGGGGCAGAACGACGTAGAAGGCAGCCTAGAGGCACAAACAATGAAGAACAGCGGAAACAAGAGAACCCCTGAGAATGTGCTTGAGCGTTTCTGGACAGCAGACGTCCTCGCGACTGACCAACAGTTGTGATTTTCACCTTGTGCGCGTTTTATACAACACCCGCGTCGCAGTTCTACCGCTGGACCAAAAACGGTAGCCAGCAGTCGACGTCTCGACAGAGCCCTCACTGCAAAAAAATGGAGCAACGCTCGACAGCTGGACCCAGTGCCGTCGTAGACGAAATATTGTCACGTCAATTTACACACTGAGGAGTTGGCTGATAAAGGTGACTTTCTCGCACGTGCTATTATATCTCTAAACGGCTTACCATATCTGAGTAATAGTGGATGTGTTCGTGAGCACCGTCTGTGTCACCAATAAAGCCAAGGACTGGCAGGACCGCCGCAAGAGCGGGCAGCACGGTACAGTCGATGGCACAGAGAACTGCTGCAAACGAGCTCCAGTCGCTGAGGCTCCAGCTGACGTTCAAAACAAAACAAAAAGAAAGCGCTCCCATCTGAAGGTGCTCTTCGCTAGCAACGTCACCTTGAGTGATCGACTTGCAACAGAGACAAACAGTCACGCTGTGTCGACTTGTTGAGTTAGCAGCTATGAAGTCTCATTTTGTCGCGGTCACACGAGACGGAGGAACCGCCAGAAAGACAGGGCCATCGCACAAAACTTACCTCCTCACGGACTTGACGGCGCGCCACACCTGCAGAATGCAGAAAGTACCGCGATACATCGCACCATAGAAGACAAGAAAGTAGACGCACGCTGTGTAAATCCACTGTTCAGGTGCCTCACCCCTTCGGCGCCTCGTCAGCTTTGGCACAAATCACTGCCAGTAGGTTCTCTCGCATAGAACACGACTAGAAAAACAAAAAAATTCACCATTCGTAGGCTTTTGAAGGCGAAAATCCGTAATGTAAAGTACATGGAAATCAGGGAAAGAGAAATGTTCAGTACCATTTCATACCCCGGAATGGACACAGAGGGACGGCTGCAGCTGTGTACGATCGTCTGAGAGGCGACAGAAAAGTTGATCATGCTCTGTTCCGCCCCGCTCGGCGCATGCCACGTAAATGCGAAGCTCACCCCTGTCATCCTGCCGCAGGTGCTGGACCTTTGCGGTCGACTTTGCTTTATGAGGGATATTCGCTGTAACAGCCGGGGGGCTGGTGGATACTGGAGAGAACCTGATTAGGGACACCGTAAGAGTGCCTCTAGCAGGCTGCAAGAGGTTCGACTCTCCCCCGAGAGGAAGTCGAGTACTGCGGCCCTGGAGCAACAAAAACAGCAAGACAAGTGTTTGAAGAACGCAACATAATCTAAACAGACGTATCATTCGGCATCAAAACCAAGCGAGGTAAGCGGAGTGCTGATACCCTGGAACAACTATTTCTCAAAACACTAGTGTGCTGATTTACGACTGCCACGCATGTGCATGCAACTCTGCACGCACGGCCGGAGGGCGGTACCGCTTGGTGACTAGCAGCTCGAGCCAATAAAACGCTTTGTAGGGCCCCTTCGCAAGTCACGTGAAAGATGAGTTTCGTATACCTGTGTCTTATCCAACACATGGCATCGTCGATTTGAATGACTGTAGGCTGTCCTCTAATGAGCGCATGAGGCTGTTCTCATTCGTGGTCCGGGCCAGAGCCCCGTCCGTGCCGGTCGGTTTCAGGCTTCATAGTCGAGAGTACGGTGATGTAAGACACAGAGACAGATACGAGAGGCCGTCAGTATTGACGCAGGACTGCCTGACGTAATCCATCGTTCAGTGGTTCAGTATTGTAGTATTGCATAGGGCTTGTATACTTATTCGTCCAAATGAGGTTCGGAGAGGTCGCAGCTGGTCGGCCTTGTGCGACTCTACCATCGGGGGTTCCGGCAGTCAGCTTCCATAATGTTACCAAGAGACACGCTGCAGGACAATTGCGTTTTGCCAGGCTTTTGCAAGTTAAGCCGGCCCACCTCTCGTTATTTCCTGTCCTAATTTTAGTCCGTGGGTGAATCCTTCACGGCTCCACGGGAAGCGGTCCCGTTAATGTTCCGTCAGAAACGGTGTCACGATATCGCTCCTGTCAATTCTTGCGCCTTGAAATAGTGACAAAAAATCCATTCCAGTCCATTAAAAAATTCTTATGGGATTTTCGGTTAACTGCACTTCATCCGCACAATTAGTCAGTCTTCGGCACACAAACTGACTGACAGGGTCACCCACAACAGAAAAGGAAAAGCACTCGCATCGCGGCCTCGCAGTTGTTGGTTGCGTCCCTCCCATACTTGGTCGGTAGGTGTGAATTTTGGGGGGAGCAGTTCGTTTATGGAACAACCTAACCAAATCCTTTCAAACAGAATTTCATGTATCCGTACGAGACTCAAAGCACACCAGAAGCCTGCCGCTCACAGGGCCCCCGCGGTGGCGCATGCTGTTGTTGTGGTCGCAAGTCCGTCCATGTCCGTGTTTAGACAGAAATTCAGCTCAGGTTGATTTCAAAATCTCCTGAAGAGTATCGCTGAGTACCATGTGTCCTGCTATTTGAGTGTCACTACAGTAGCTGTTACCCTGATACGCAAGTGTACGCGGTGCCAGCTTCGTCACGGTTTCCTCGCGCCTGGAATGCCTGCGACTACCCGTTGCATTCAGGTGGATTCAGATCCTTTTTCCACGTTTGTCGAAGTCATGGCGCGGTGTATCGTGATTTGTCTGTTCTTCGGGGTCATCGGGGGGGCCACTGCTGTTGCCATTGAGAGACTTGCGAATCCAGTCGAAGCCCAGTGGCCTCTTGAGGTGCGCAGCTTGGATGCCACTACAGGTCGCCTTCTCGACTCGTTCAGCCGTTTTTTGGACGATCCAACGAAAGAGTCAAATCAGTCTCAGTTCACTCGGGAACTGACTGATGCAGCTCTGCGAATAATTTACAACGTTCCTCCGTCGCGTGAGTTGACTTCTATGGCCTCCAAATCCGCCTGCTGGACGTCACTGTCGATCCAGTGATCAGCCAGAAGGTTGAAGCACAAACAGAAGCAGCAGCAAGGACCATGATGCTCCCCAATCCTGACGGCGAAGGTTGTTTGGCTCGTGACTATTCACTACTGTGTAAGAGAAGCACGCTGATAATGCTGGCATGAGAGGCATCCTCTTCCCCAGGCCCAGAAGATTTTTACGACACTGGAGACGGGAAAAATTGCAAGGCAAGGAACAAGCGAGAAATGCCCAGGGAAATCGCATGTTAACCTCGTCCTTAGGCATTGCCAAGTTACGCAGGCAGGTCCCAAGGCACGACCGGTAAACGGTGAAAGCAGGCCAATGCTCTTCTCAGGCAACTGTGACAAGATACAAGATATGTCGAGTGAGGAAAACGGGAACACTTTAATTTTGCATCTGTCACCTGTAGCTGAATGCAAATTGATAGATGCCACGGCTATGGATAAAAGAGCATTTGCTGCCCAGTGTGGAACGAACTGTAAGCACAGAAAATCTGGAAGTAACTCGAGCGATCGCTAATGAATGAGAGGGATGTCAGGGCCATGTCGAGAGTTGTGTACTCAAGAGTACAGGTCGGATACTCGATTCCACTTGCCGAATTTACTTGCACGTGAGTTCGTGTGAAGTCTCTTGTGTCCACTAGGGTGGTCGGAACTTGATGGACAGTGTCTGGCACCTTCTACGTATAATGGAGAGTAAGCTGTCAGTACTAAGTCGTATTGGGCTCATTCAGACTTGACCGCATTCCTCAGCTGCGTTCGACAGAAGGACTTCCGCCACTATGATGAGCCTTCGAAAAGAAACTGGTGAGTTGTATGACGTTCCTGCCACGTTCACTCTGCAGACAATGCACACGAATACTTTCCAGGTCTCAAGTAGGTCAGGGTGTGGTCTTTCTGTCCATGACTGTCGACCCTTTGTTTGCAGAGATGTTCCGTCTCCTGGCCGTGCAGAGTAACAGACTATGACTTCGAAGCACAACTATGTCCTGTCGGATGGATCGAGAAAGGTACCAGCTGTCGTTGATGGTGTGTGCTTGGGTCTCCGACACTGCTTTGCATCCCCCATCCATGTAGCTGATGGCGTCACTTGCGAGGCGCCGCGTTCCTACCTTGGGCCTTGTGCTGCGGTTCACGAAGTTGGTTAGAGGATTTGAGTACCAGAGAGAAAAAGGAAAATCTCGTCTGTCCACGTGTGCAGGAACAATGAAGCGAGAGAACAAGGAAACGTTCGCCAGCACATGCAAAGTGTCTTGGCCAGCAGACACGAAGACTGGGTACGACTTTAGTCGCCCGTGTCCACTGGGCTGGACCCGGCTGTCTGAACAAGTAAGAGTTGGATGCATCTCCGTTGCCCCAAAACTTAATGATTCCTGTTCTTTTGTCATCAGCACCTTGAGTGCCACGCACCCAAGCACTATGACGGCCCTTGTCAGAAGATGCAGTCGTTTGAAGGTTTCTCAGATGACCATAAATACAGTTATGTACGCCATGCGATTCTGTACTCCACAGTTGGAAGCAAATATATAGCGGCTGCCATGGTTTAGAGCCTTCGCTGTGGCGTCAAGTGGCCTCGCAAGGACGGTGTCCGGCGAAACTATAGCGCTCCGTGCCCCTCTGGCTGGAATCTCGAATCCAAGGAAACGGGAATCTGCGAGGCTCCAGAAACGTACGACGGGCCCTGTGACCCCCGAACGACCTTCGACCGGTACAACCAGGACATGAAAAATGCGTGGGAACACGCATGCAAGGTCGGCGCACTCCTATACTTAGCTTACGTAGTGATTTCACTGCTTCCTCAGGCTTACTTTCCAGTCTACGCTCTCACAGTGACACCCAAGCTTGAAACCCTTCTAGATTTTATTGGCGGGGCGGGTCCACTAAACGGAACTGGTCCCATTGGATCTTCCGGCACAAACTATTCAGGGGAGGTCCTCGAAGCAAACGGCACAATTTACCTTCCTTCGAGAGACTACCAGATGCCCTACTCGGCTGCGTCTCAACCAAAGACCCCGGACGCGTCCGCAAGAGAGGCTAACCTCACTGAGGAGTATATCACGAAACTGAGGGAACTCAAAGGACAAACAACTGATTCTCACCTACTTACGGCTATAGAGGTTGGATGATTCATAGCGCGGGACCTGCCTCTCCTGTCATCATATTTTATTCTTCAGGATACCATTTCGGGACTCTCTGCACAAGGCGGCTCCATCTAGAACGCCTGAACCCGTGTGTAGATACAGTGTTGCCCCAAAACCGTCTCCGTTCTTCAGGGGATAAGGGAATTGACATAACGAACTATGGCAACCAAAGAAAGCGAACTTCATTTCAACCTGACACGGTCGTGCTCGTGATCAGGGGTCCATGATTCAAAATTGTTGACGTGGCCGTTTTGGCTTTCTGCCCGCGGAACAGTCCTGGGTAAACCAACCAGCTCGGCTTAGAAGCAGACTCCTTTGGCGTCCCGAAAAGAGAATTTCGTGGGCCTATGGTGTTAATATAGTCAGGTCGAGAAATGAAATTTCCTTCCATTGCCGTGGTGCTATCTGAAGAGGAGACAACCCACTGCAGCGTTTCCCTTGGGAGCCAGCGACAATCGTCCATATTTTGAAACGTCACGGTGGCTCTGAAATTGCACCATTGTAGACAGCAGTTGGTTTAGGACGATCGAGGGAACGTTGCCCGTATCTCCGATGTTAGAGTCAACAAACGAATGCTGATCGAACTGCTTGTTCTGTTGACTATCACCCGCAGCAGCACCCTCAAAAGCACGAGACGCAGCATGCTGTGAAGCATCTCTGCAGCCGCGTGTACGATTTCGTACCTTTCGGTGCATCTGTCACGCAAATTGTCCCTGGATTGACGGCGTTTTCGGAGGCTTCTTTTTTCAGTAACCGTCCCGGCACGCAGTCCGTCCCGCCGGTGCCAAAGCTCGGCAAAAGGCACGGTTGGCACGGTTGGGACTCGGACTCGTCCGGTCGCGCTCCTCGGACAAATTGCACCGAGTCGAAAATCGAGGTGGGTGAGAGAGTCCAAGACAAAAAGTGGGTAGCCGCGGTCCCACGCGCAGCGGAGGCACCGGGGTAGACCCGTTCCAGCGAGTGCCCTGTTTCTCCGCGTTCCATCTCGTCGTGTCTACGTCAACTGAACCTTTTCCTGCCAGCTGACGCTGGCCTCGACCCGAAGAAATGGTGTACTGCCTTATTCGTTTGCCGTTTTCGATCAGATCGAAAACCAAAATACAGTTCAAGCCGTTGGGGGTTTTGATTTTTGGAGTTAAGAACCAGCTTCTTTCACCTGGTCTTACCCGCTCAGCCACGGGTGTAGCCGTGGACGGACTGGCGTTGCGGTGCCGGGGGTTCCCCCACAATTGCTCTTGCGTCCGTCAGCCCCACAGCATCTTTGTAAGCGTGCTCTTGTTGCTTTCGACGGTTTGCTGCTACACTGGAACAAAGTAGGGAGCCCGTGCTCTTAAGGCTGCCTTGTGTCGGTCTCTTCTGTGTCAGCTCTTTTCAAAAGAGACTCTTACATGGATTTTCGAAACGGCGGCCTCTCGTGCCCCCCCCCTTCCCCCGTCTAGGCTGTGGGTACACGTCTCACCGATGAAGCATGGGTTATTCTTTGGACATCTGGTGTTGGATGTCGTGATCGTTCCATGGTCAGCAT
The DNA here is from genome assembly GCF_000208865.1 of Neospora caninum Liverpool. Lineage (NCBI taxonomy): Eukaryota > Apicomplexa > Conoidasida > Eucoccidiorida > Sarcocystidae > Neospora > Neospora caninum. Next base: position 641,141 of record NC_018394.1, on the reverse strand, counting down.
TTCCGCTTTCTTTGTGGGGAGTTTCGTTTCCTGTTTGTTTATGGCACTGAATGGCCAGGTTTCAAGGCAGAGTTTTCTCGAGAAGTGGGCCTCTACGCATTTTTTACTACAACGCCCGATCATTTGCGGCTACAATGGATCCGCCGTCGTCGTCCCCGGTACACCTTTTCAGTGGGTGCCAATGGCTCGTCCATAGAATTTGTGTTCTTAATTTTTTTGCGGAATCGATCGTACAGACTTTCCTTCGTCTCTGGTCTCCTGAAGTCCATTCGAAGGTAGGCGTTCCGTTCTTCCCTGCGTGACGCGCGTCCTACCACCCGAGCATTGTTTGTGGAAAGCTCGATCTGCGCTCTTTCGCGAAGTCTTTGGTTTCCCTTTGTTTTGGAATCCTGTTTTGCACATCTCTGAAGAGACGGGCTCTTGGATTTGTAGGAGGCTGTGTAGCAGCAGCTGTTTGCTTGTCCCGGGGTTTCTCGGGTTGTGCTCGGCTGCATCTGGTTTTTTCGCCGGGGGCCGAAAGCAGAAGAGCCATTCCGTCCTTCGGTGCGTTATTTTCTCCATTTTATTGGCGCTCATTGGTTTACGCTGGAAGCCGTGGGTATGCTTCGCCCTTAAAAACACACAGGTATTTTGTTTGGACTGATTCCCTAGTCCCTTGAGGCCTTGGCTCCTCACCAGATTCAGCAGCGACACAGTGACTTCCTTAGTGTCTTTATATCATTAGTCCATCTGTGTGCGCACATGCAATTGCGTCATTTTTATTGGTGTGACGAAGTGTCTTCCCCCTGAACACAGGGATCATTCTCAAAGAGAGCACTGCGTTCATATTCGGGAGGGGTGTTGCCCTACCCTACCCTCGTCTCCTGTCTTTCGCCTGCGTGCTTTGTCTTGTCCAAGGATCTGCGGTCCTAACGTGTGACCAGGCGACTCCTGTCAGTGTGGCGACAGTGCGCCTTCTTCCAGAGAGAAAGACGCTCTGCTCTAGCCTTCGCACCGAGCATTCATTGTGTTGCCCGTTGTATCATTTAAGCCGACCGGTGTGCGTCCATCGACTGCGTTTCATTGTCTCCCGTGCACAGTCATTTCGGTGGGAATATCCGTTTGTCGTGGGTGCTGTCCGGGGCACGCTCAGATGTGCACAGCTTTTGTAGAGTAGGTTGAGTTCTGTTCGTTTGTCGCCCGCTGTCCACCAGTCCGATTTCTCCTCTAGGGTAGCGACAAAGAGTATCCTGGACTGCTGGACTGGAGCGTTCTCTGGCGGTCGCCGGCCCTCTTCACTGCGCTTCTTCACCAACCTGGGCTGCAGACGGGCACCCGGCGGCGCGCGCTGGCTACGCGCTGCATGCCGTGGTGGTTTGAGAGCCCCGTCTGCCGTTCCGCACCGTTGCGTTCTTTCGATCTGCGGCAGAGAGACTGGGAACTTTGGGAAGAACGACTTCGAGTGCCGCGTGGTGAGACGTCGAGAGGAACGGGCAAAGAGTCCTCGTCGACGGCGGTGTAATTTAGTGTCGTGCGTGGCGTGTGGAGGACGAAGCAGCGGGCGAACGGGGGTATGCTTCTCTATTCTTTTTACTGTTTGAAGCGCGTCTTCCCATACGGTGGAAGCGTCCGGCCACTGCGTGGTCCACTTTTACCAGTAATTTGTCAGTCACGTTTTCGAATGCGATCCTGAGGAAGAGCTCTTTTCCCCCCAGGAGCGAGGCGAGGGGCGGTTGCACGAACGCCCAGCAGCAACGCGGTTGTCCCTGACTCCAGAGTGAAGTGTCTTGCGTGAATCCGTGAACAAGATATCAGAGATCCGAGTCGACGGGGGAGCAGAGTCGTGTATGGGATGTCAGTCTCTCGAAATACAGCGGTTTTCAGTAGTTTTCCATTGACTCGTTGTGTGCGCTCAAGTCGTGGACCGACTGTGCGAAACGTGCACATATATCGCTGAAAAGGTCTGGTGAGGGGTGATTTTCTGTCACGAGGTGTCCGACGTGCTTTTTGCTGCGTGTAAGTCACGCGCAAAGAAAAGGGGAGAATCTTTTCTTTTGCCGGAACGCGCAGCGTTCTGGACTCGAAACTCCACGTTTTCTGAATTTGTGGACGATGGAAGGATCGCCACGTCGATCCGTGCCCGAGGCCTCGACGCCTGGCGCGAGGAACCTGCCTCTCTCGCAGACAGCTCGTCTGCGCGAAACGGGTTGCGAGTTGGCGTCTCCTGCATCGAGTCCCCGGAACCCGCGGCGAGTTACGCTACTGGGAGTTCAGGGGGCGACGGAACCGGAGAACGACGGCGGCGGCGCTGCCACGAAGACGCCGGTCTCTGTGCATCCGACCGCTGCTCTCGCTGCGGGGCTGTTTCTTGCGGCCAATCCTGCGCGTACGCACAACAGTCTGAGGGGTTCAATCACAGCCGCCGCGGTGACCTCGCCGCGCGAGCGGCCCAGCTGCAGTGAGGCGTCGCCCCCGACTCGCGACGGCAGTCGCCGGTCGGCGTTCTCCGTCTCCACTGACTTCCCCCGGGCGCCTATTTCCCGTGGCCACAGCCAAGATGAGGCGGAGTATGTGTTTGACGACCGAGGCATCTCGTCGTGTGGATCGACGCAACTTGACGCAGACGACGCGCACTGTCCCTTCCAGGCGCTTGGAGGGCGCGGCGCTGCGGCGGCGCGTGTCTCTTGTGGGGCGTCGACGAGTACGGGCGAGGACTGCCGCTTGTACGACTCCGGAGAAGCTCTTGGGTTTTCTCCTGTCAGTGCGTCCCGGTACGTCTCGGCCCAGGTCGTGGTCCGCCGGCGGCCTGGAGGGACGCAGAGAGGGCCGGGCGATGGTGCGGACTCCGCAGCCAGTGCACAGCTGGGGGATCGCGACGCAGCGGGGGTTCCGCCGTACATGCACATTGACGCTTTCCCGCAGGTGACCGACACCGAGAACTTTGACCACGATGACTTGCCGGGTGCCGAGGTTGTGTTGGGTTCCCATCACCCGAGTACCCCTTTCGGGCTCATGAAGGAAATTCTTGTCGCCATCTACATGGTCTACGCCTTCCTGACGGGCTGCGTCTACTTTGGTTGGCCGTCGCTTGCCTGCATGCTGTACAAGTCGGGTGCGTACAGCTGGGTGTGCGAGAAAGACGAGAACGGGAACTACGTGGACGATCTTCGAGGGACCACGGAGGCAGATGAACCGAACGGCGAACCGAAATACTACATTTGTGACAACCAAGACGTCGCCGTCTCCCCGCTCTTCACGATTTGCTACGTGACTCAAACGCTTATGAGTGTGGTGGCCGGGACGCTGCTGGACCACGTGAGTCCGAAGAAGACGGCGATGCTGGGTCAGACGTTAACGGGAATAGGCTGGCTGTTGCTGGCATGCAGCTCTGAACGGTTTCCCGCGTACGTCGCCAGCATGGTTTTCATCGGCTTGGGCGCGGACACGGGATATCTGCCCACCCTCCTCATTGCCACGCTGTTTCCCGGCAAGAGAGCGACGGTGATAACCTTGCTGGGGACCGCCAACACGTCGAGTTTCGCAGTTCCGCTGCTTCTGGCGATGCTGTGGAACAACGTGCTGTCCTCCTGGACGTTCTCGCAAATCTGCATCTTGTACCTCTGTGCCGGCCCCGTCTTCTGTTTCATTCTCGCCGCCCTGTTCATCCCGTGGCGCGCGTACGGGAAGCCCCTTCCCGGTTCGGAGGCTCCGCAGCGAGAACTGGAAAAGGACTGCAAAGGCAACAAGCTGTCTGGGAGAAACGCGGATGTCCACTGGACTGACAAAGCCCGCGGGAGAGAAGACGCAGGGAAACGCGACAGTCTGTGTGAGGGCGTTGCTCCCGGCGCAACGAGAGGCTCGTTTCTCAGCCGCAGCAAAACGGGAAGGAGGACGGGGAACTGGCCCGGACCCACGTCGTTCCTTCAGCGACTTCTTCGCTCGCTGCAGCGTCTCGTGGGGCTCAGGAAGAGCGAAAGGAACGGCGTTCGTGCCGGACCGGATGAGGACGGAAAACGGGAACACAGGGAGGGCGGCGAAGCTTCGTTGGGGATCCGAAGCGACCACGCAGTCGGAACTACTCGAGAAGATGAAGGGTACCCTGGAGGTCGCCGCCTGGGCGAGACGGGAGAAGACCTCGAGGGGGGAACGGGATGCCATTTCATGACTTGTGAGGAATGTGCCGACGCACCGCTGGAGCTTGCGCCCGTGACGGAACCGGAGAAGAGAGCGTCGACGCGGTGGCGTGCTTGCTGGGCGAATCGCGGCTCGCGCTCGGGCGAGAAAGACCCAGAGAGACTCCCCGAAAGCGGCGAGAAGCTGGTTAGGGACGGGCGGTCGTCTGTGGGGCCGTGTTGCCATCGGGGGAACCAGGTGCACAGGGCGGACGACGCGCCTGCGGTCGTGGCGCTCCAAGTGGAAGAGCGGAGTTGCGGAGTTGCGGGAGAGCCGTCGTTCGTTTCGCAACTTTGCTCGTCTCATTTTGTGTGCATCGCCTTGTACTGGAGCTGTCAGGCGGTGGCGACGTCCTTCTTCCAAACCGCTGCGTCGCGTCTGTTCACGACACGCGTTGTGGACTTTATGGATTTCGCGCTGTCCTTCAGTTTCATTCCGTGCGTGCTCCTCGGGAAAACCGTCGATATTTTTGGGCCGTTCCCAGTCCTCATTCTGATCAACACGGCGGGGGCCTTGGTGTATTTTTTGTCGATTGTCGGCCAGTCGTTTTTCCCGACGGGGGCAAACGGCGTCCACTACATGGCCGTTATTTGCTTCTGCGTGTACGTGTCCATCGACTCGGAGCAAGTTTTCTGCTACGTCGAAAACACCTTTTCCTCTCGCCACTTTGGCAAGCTCTCGGGGTTGGCGCTCACCGTGGGAGGGATCATCTCGCTCGGCTCTATCCCGCTGTATGAGAATGTCACCATTCGGTTGCTCAAAGGCGACGCTCTGCCCGTTGCGTGGAGCATCGCTGTCGTTCTCTCTGTCGTCTACGTGATGCTCGGCTGCATGTGGAGAGTGCGCCGAAGGAATCCGCGGGCTTTCCACTCTCACGACGACGCCGTGCCCGTCAGCAGGGACAGTGAAGCGAGGAAGCAGGCTTCGCGCGTGGGGGACCAGCTGAGCTTGACGCAGACAGGGAAGACGAAAGTGGAGCAGTCAGACGAGGCGGAGCGCAGCGTCGAAGACGAAGGTGTAGCGGAAATGCAGAAGAAAAGGGAGATGGGAAATCAGGTGCGTTCAACATTCGGGGCCCCGCGCGCAGGCTTTCCGGCACTTCCGTCTTGAGCGCTCCCCGCCCGCGGCAAGACGAACTTGTGAACGCAGATTGACGAACCGAGAGGCGCGGCACCGTCCGTTTCTCTTGTGTAGAACTCAGGTGCGACAGAATCGTGGCAAAAATGCTCCGAGAGTCGCGGAGAGAAACCGGGCGGTTCTTCTGTATCTTGACGCCCCGTGTAATCGTGGGCATTTGGGCACGTCCCTCTGTGGGACGACCGGACTCGCGACAGAGGCCTCTCGCGCAGGTGACGCGAATTGAACAGTGAAGGAATGCTTGTCTTCGATGCACAGAGAAGGAAGAAAGCAAAATGGAGAGAGGATCGAGAACCCCGCGCGTTTTCGATAATAGGGAAGGCATCGCAAAATGAGAGGGGAAAGGTCGTTAGCTGAAGGGACAGGAAGGGACACGAGTTGAAAAGAACGGGCAAACACAGAACACGAGGAAGACGTCGAGAGAGGCGGGGGGACGGAGGATGTGACGTCGATTCGAGAGGACGCATAAAAAACGCGGACGCGCAGGACCATCAGAAAGGACCGCGATTGTCAGACAAGACTGCTGCGTGTCATGCAGGGGTCAATGAGCCTGTGCTGTTTTTATTTTTCTCAAGTGTCGACCTCCGTGCTTCGCCGCCCGATGTTTTTGTTGGCCGACCGGAGACCCCGAGCCAAAGAGGAAGCAGGAGAGAGGTGATCTATACACAGCACTTTGCTGTGCACTTAGTTAGGCACACGCGTGTATACCAGAACCGCTTTGTGTATTTCGATACAGCGTGGAGAATCCTATTCTCTCAGCCTCTCTGCAACTTCTGGGTCATCTCGACTCGCTCGTCCGGCAGCTGTTCAGTCCGTGTGCCGTGTTTTTCCTGGCCGGATGAAGTTTCGTTGCAGAAGGATTTATTGAAGGAATTTGTTAACCAGACCTTGAGTTTCCTCCGTTTCTGTCTTTTCAATCGCTTCTTCTACGGTTTGCGAGAGAGTGTCGTTTTCCTTCCGCTGCGCCAGGGAGAGCGGGGACCGTGGTAGATATGCATGTCTTTGCACGCCGTGCGGAATGTCGAGTCGAAGACATGAACAGTGAAGCCAAGGTACGCCCAAGAAAATAAAAATTGGCAACTCAGAAACCAGCTGGAGACGCGCATGACAGGAATGGGTCGGCACACATCACCCGTTCGCTGCCTGCAACTGAACGCGAGTTGCCACGTTTTTCCCCCACATCCCTCGGACGGGACGTAAAGACAGAGGAGAAACTGGAAGCGAACTCGATAGTGGGCAATGCCATTACTAGCGAAAACAGTCCTGGGTTCGTCGCAGCTGTTTCTTCAACACAGTGGGTATAGGCAAGGTCTGAACTTTGGAAGAAAAGCCGTCCGGCGGCGACAGGTGTTGAGGGACAGTCTTGTTAGCGTCATGGGTGGTGGTAGTCATGGGACTGGAACACAGAGCGAACACGTGGAGCTGCCCCGAATCCGGCTTTCAAAGCATGATTTTTCAGCCACTGGGGCAATTCGAACGCGAGTCTCCGCGGTAAAAACACCGGCGGGGGGGTTGGGGAGAAACCGGAGTCGCGCACATCTCAGACGGATTGGTGGACTGCAGAAGAAGACATTAATGCCGCATGTTTTTGAATAGGGTGTCAGCGACGAGATACACTGTAGATGGACCACGACGACCCTGGTAAGCACACGTAAACGCGGCAGAGGTTTAGAGAAACGGTATATCCTGCCCCAGCTGGCGTCGCAAGACAACCGCGAATCTACGGAGAAAGGCAAGAGCTTTTGGCAAGTCAGGAACTGAAACTTCTCCCGACACTCGGGAATCGAGCGATGCCCCTACGTTCGCCCTTTCTCTTGCACACAGTCCAAAAATGTAGGCTCGATGGGGTTTTTGAGAAGTGGAGACCGGAGGTGCGTCGTTAGCGGAAAGAGAAGAGAAGAAAAAGGCGCGTTTATGTGCCGATTGTCCCGCGCTGACAGTTGCGCCGCCAACTTCAGCGGAGCTCTCCTAACTCACATAGGACAAACCAGAGGAGCCGATTCGTCCTTGGTATCCTGACCATAGCCACTCGGATACTGCAAGTCTCTCGAGGTTGCTCCTGCGTACACAGGCCATTGTCGAGTTTCCATCAAGCCTCGAAATGTGGAACAGCATCCAAACGGATCCTTTAGATGCTGGGACCAGGCAGTGCGACAGGGTTCGTGCGCGCATACCATGACAGGGGAAAACGACAGGATTGGGGAGCGTCGGAACTTCATGCGGACTTGCACTGAAATCTCTACTGGGTAGTGTTGCCTTCTCTTCGCGACTCGTTCAAAGGGATGTAAAAAGGCTGGACGCGTGTGCGACAACCTAAAGCAAACGATCAATTCAGCGTCACCGAGTTTGAGCACTACGCTATGTTCATCTCTCTGCGCAACACCAAAATTGCACATTCCGACAGAAAAGGAACGGAATCTTTGAACGACCCAGCCTGGTCTTCTTGAAGTCCCTTTCAACGAAAACTTTGTTGGGAAGCCGTCTTTTCCCCAGAGCGCGGCTTCTGTTGCGCGAAACACGCAGAGATGGGTGATGCCGAGAGCCAAACGGAAAGATTATCCTTTAACCTGTATGACGAGCAATCTCGAGTGGAGCCATCTGTTGTTTGCTGAACCACATCTTTTTGAAAAACGAGACATGCACGCCATGTCTGTCGTGTGACGGAGGACGACCGCGAAAAGGCGCTGGCTGCAGCTACGCAGCGGACGCGGTCGGTGTTTCCACAAAACTCCCAAAAGAATGGAGTTCGTTTAAAAAGGAAATACACTTTCTTGTCAACCTCCCATTCCGGTCACGTCCCTGCCTTGTGTGTGGTAGACGCACAACAGCCACCCTGGCCACGAAGTTGCACTCAGAACCTGGACTCTGCGTCATGCTAAAAATCCGCAGCGGAAAACCCAGTACCCTTGTCTGCTCGTCCAGGAGACACCGGAGGAAACAAAGGAAAACTTCTCCTGTCACGAAGGCGGAACGGCATTCACTCGCTTCCCCCGGACTGTGTCCAAGACCAGAGACAAACGAAAGCGAGCGGACAGCTGAACACACGGAACCGACAGCGTGGCACGAACCGGCACAAGCAAGGTGCGGCGAGAAGCGTTCGTAAGACAAGACAGAATGCAGAGGACGAGCGGCCAAGGAGAGAGGGAAGAAGACAACATACAGACGCCATTCTGAATGGAAAACACAGGGAAGAGACAAAGCAGGCACGCACGCGGTCGCCGCCCCAAACTTCCGACCCCACTTCTTCGCCACTGCATGCTCGCAGGCTACTCCAAAACGCCGGAGGCGTCTGCGCTGTCGACGGCGAGACAACATGGGCACTCCGAAGGTGGGCGCATGGAAGCGTAGAGAAGAGCAATCAGTAGGGCGACGCACAAAAGATCCAGCATGGCAACGCGCCCTGAAAAGGGAAAAGAAAACAGCACTCGGCAGGCTCACAGAACCATGTTTCTCAATCCTGAGCCGAAAACAAAAAGCACTCGGCTAGATGTGTGTGCCCGCGGATACGCGCGTCGAGCCTCGCGCTTGCTGCTTCCTTTTACGCGTGCAAACCAAAGTAGGCAAAACAAGACGCAAGACGCGGCTAACAAACGCAGCTCGGCTGAGAACGCCTGCTGGAAACTTAACCGGAAACACAGAGATACCGAATCAGAGCAGAGTGCGCGCACGAGCAAGAGGCGTGAGAGAAACCAGCCGGTGGAGCACTCCAGAACTCGATTAGTTCAGGATTTCCTCACAGAGAAAGGCGTCCCAGGCCATGTGCTGGACAGGGGCGTCCATCGCCTCGAGACGGTGGCAGCTATTGGTAGTCACGGAGTCAACTCCGGCGCACCAAAAGTAGGACAGAAGCCAAGGCTGGGAGACCACGTACGCATTTACCCAGTAGCCTGCGAGAGCGTCCACAGAAAAACTTTGCAAACGCCGTGCTCAGAGGCAACGCTCCTCTTCAAGGCCGCGGCCAACCACACCGAGGAAGTTTGGGCCGCCCCGCTACACACATTCTTAGAGCATACACCTACGCGCACCTACGCCCCCATCTATACCTACATATACCTATATATGCATATATATATATATATATATATATATATATATGCCGGTTCGCCTAGTGAGGGGAGGAGAATGCACACGAGAGACAAGCGCATGCGCTTGGAAGGGAAGATGCGAGGAGAACGAAGTGAAGTTTGGAGAATGAAAGGGTGCGACAGAAGCCGCAGTTTCCTTGGCGAAGCGGTCCATGCACGACAGTGGTCAGCGCGCGGCCCCGTTGATTCGCTTTGATTCGCTTGACCAGCCGGGGCAGCGGCGACTCGGGCGCGAACGGTGGACGCCCGCGGACTGCGCGAACTGAGCGTGGCGTCCGGGACTGAAAGACAGCCTACGTCTCAGCGTTTACCTTGGTCCTTCCACGTCTTCGTCAAGCTGGCATCGAGTTCTACCCACTCAACGTTGAGAACTTCCGTCACTGAAGAGGCAAGACACGACCGGGGAAACGCCTTTCTGCTGCGAGTTCACGAAAACGCGAAAGAAGGTCCAGCGAACATCCACGATAAAAAATGTGCGAAAAAGCAATCGTGTTAGCCAAAGCTTGCTGGTTCGTCACCCTTTTCAGCTGGGCGTATCTGTCACCTGCGAGCCCCTCGCTCTTCGCCTCTCTTTGCCTGCAACATCTTCTGTCTGCCTGTATCTTCAGAGGACGATCGCGAAGACGATTACCATCTTGCCCCGGGGCCCATCCTAAAGACGGTCAGAACGAGGCGCCTTCGTCACCTCTTTCGGCATTCATCAAACGTGCAGAACAGGCAGCCCTCAACGCCACACGAAAGCGTCTCTGTAGACATGTGTACGTCTGCATGCAAAGCGTTGTGCGCGTCTGCATGCGCCAGCAGAGATATGGCTTCTTCGCGCGTTTCTCTCACGGTTGTCGGCGTCGTGTGTGAAGTGACGGTCCGCAGCGGTGACGATTGTTACGTCCGGAAACTCCGCCTTCACCTCTTTTCTGTTCGGACAGAGCCGAGAATCCGCACGAAAGCTGGGGCTGATGAAGACTTCGAAGGCACAAATCAAAGCCGCCACGTGCAACACGTGTCAACAGAGACAGCGACGGCAGACCGCGGGCGCAGGCGACTCGACGAGCGGAGAATGAACTGCGCAGCCGACCGCAGGAAAGGCCTCACGGACGGTCCGCCCTGGGCCCAACAGACTCGTTTCTTGTTTCGCGAGGTCTCAACACACCGACGATCTCCACTGCGCGCATCGCCTCCCCTCGATGCCTGTGCGCGCGGCCCAACACTGGAAGCGTGCGGGAAACTGGAAACGCGGCACGAAAACATCGTCAACAGGCACCGCTCCTGCTCTCCGCCTCCCGCGTTTTTCAGAGGCAACCCGTGCGTCAGTCAACGCGGTATCGAACCCCGCACACACGCCGGCACCGATGCGCGCGTGTAGGTGAGGGGAATTCTGGGAGCACCAACGAGTGTACGTGGAGGAACTCGACATTTCCGGAAGTTCCGGGCCAAGCGTTTGGACGCCAGAGCGAAAAAGCCGTGGACGGTACCTCTTGTCTTGCAGCCACCAGAGATAGCGGCTGCACTTTGTTTTCCGAACCAGATCGACGGTCAGGTCGACGCATTTCGTCCCGCATCCCCAAGTGTTGTAGTCGCAGTTCGGGCACCTGAGATCATAGATCAGCGTGCGGTTCGCGGCGACTGCCTTGCGCATAAGCCACTCGAGCGTTGGGATCTCTGCACATCCAGGCAAGCCTCGAAGACACACAGCGACGTCGCTACCGAGCGTCCAGAGCAGAGAGCGAGGCAAACGCACCTCTGCACACACATTTGAAGATCCACCCTCCAAAAGCTGTCGAACGCGCGATCGCTTGAAACACTCCCAGACCCGAGAGCTGGAGCGACCGGTGTCGCGACTGAAAGAGAAAGAGCGAACCCCCAGGGACCAGTTCCTCTGGAGGAGCGAAACGAAAAGACGCATCGCCGCTGTCTGCGCGCCTCAAGAAGAACGAGATGTGCCTCGTAGACATTTTACAGTGAGAGGTGGAGACACGGTGGTGAGGCCAAAGCAAGGCCGGACGAGCAAGTGAGGGGCGAACTGTGGCAGGGAAAGCGCACAGGCTCCAGCGAAAGCTGGAGGGGGAGAAGGCGAAGAACGTGAAGGGAAGATCGGAAAAGAGAGAGAGAACGGGACAGGAATGAAGCACCGCGAAAGACGAAAGGGGGAGGAAAGACACAGACGTCTTGAGAGGCGGGCGAAAAGGGACAGGTCCGCACGACGAGGAGTAACGGCGACCGAAGAAACAGACGGCGGCAGAAGAAACTCACGGAGACAGAAGGGAGGAGGACGACGAAAAGGCTTCGACGGAAAAGAAAAGACAGGAGTAGGGTAGACCGACTGGAGAGACGAGGCCCAGGAGAGAACGAGATAGGAAAGAGGAAAGAAGACCGATGTAACGCCAAGGCCGAGAGCACGTGAAGCCTGGCACGCCTGGACGAGAAGAAGATTTGGTTGGCCTACTTTGCTCCGATATTTCCTTCTGCATGACAGGATCGACCAGCTTCACCGTGCCGTACGGGTCGGTCTGTGGGCACGAAACCCCAAGAGGAGACAACGGCCCGAGCGATGCCGAGCTGTGGCTGAGGAAGCGGCAACTCCAAAGACAGGCTGGCGCATAAAGCCACCCTTGTCTCTTTTGTCTCCCATCGCCGCTGCGTCTCTGAGCGATTTCGTCTCTTGGTTACGTCTTCCCTTGGCGAGGTCTTCCCTTGGTGACTTCACACCGAGGTCCACCTCAAACGGCAACGCTCCGTTTGCCATCCGTGACCGCGTCTCGCGACATGTATACGGGAGAGCGCGGGGCAGTCCGTGCACGCTTCAAGGGTTCGGCGGCAGTCCCAGAATCAAAGCGTACCGTTTCCCGCCTGAGACTCGGAACGTTTCGCACTTTTCTCGCCTGTCTCTGAGGCGTACTTTTCCGTTTCTTTCGGGCGTTCATTTCCTCTTTTCCTGCTCTACTCACTTTCAACCACCACTCGCCCGCATTCAGCTCAGCCACGTCGCTCCACGTGAAGAGGTCTGCTGGCGTTTTGGTCCGAGAAGGGAAAACCTTGGCAACATTTGTTGTCCTTGCGAAGGTTGCGTCGTGCTGAGAAACGCCAGACACACAAGACACGCCATCGACGTGGACGCCCATCGCCGCTGCTCGCCGCTCTGAGGCGCGCGGCCCATCGACGAAGGCACGCCATGGCTCCAGCGATGCAGGAGGCGGGGGGGGAGGGGCGACCCGTCCCTCTGCAGGCGCCTTAGGGCGAGCGCCGATGAACCATGCTAACGCCGACGAAGTTGACGTCGTCGGCTGCAGCTGTGGAGACGAAGGAAGAAGCAGGACGACGAAGCTTCGACAAGAGATCCGGTTTTCTTGAGGAGACTCAAAAACCGAGGGAGTAAGGAAAGCCGAGGGCAATGCGACGCGACCGAAACCGGACAACAGGGGGACGAGGACAGAGACACAAACAGCCCCTTGGCATCGCTTTGTGCCGGCAACATCTCGACGGGTTGAGAGACGTCGCCTCGCTTACGAGAAGAAAGGCAACGCCGTCAGCAGAGACTGCAACGTCCGATTCGAGGCCATCGCATCCCATGGCTTCTGCAGCGTGAAAGGAAACCCTGGAGAGACAGAGGAACGGCAAACAGGAGAAATGCAGTGAAGGCGGAGAGACAACAGCTGAACAGCAAGCTATTCCGGGACTTCGCTCTCTCGCGCCGCGACCGCCGCCGCACACTCGTGGCGGATGCGCAGCAACACTGGCGAGGAAGATAACGCAAAGAGGGAGAGAGAACGCACGCAAGAAAACGCGTGAAGATGGCGTGCCGACGCACAGAGAACGATTCACACGCAGAACAGACGCTCGGGACACCTAGAGGCTGTCCGTCACCATGTCCCCTCTCCGCGAGTCCAAATGAGGGTTCCCCGCCCACTCGAAAGACAGGCATGGCGGTGTACGTTTGGCAGCCCCCTCAAGTAGAGGGGTACGTTCGCATGAAAGGCCAGGTTCGCAGAGTGCGCAAGCGGCAGAATTTGGTGCCTTTCTGATAAAACTGCTTTACTCTGTATTTTCTGGACGGAGTTCAGGGAGGCCTCTGTGTCCAATCAGCAGAGGTTTCTCTGGAAGCCAGGGATGCACGTTGGGACGGCGTTCGTCTGCACTTTTCGCACTTGGCTGTGTGTCTCCTCCGAGCGTGAAGATCGGATGTTTCAGTGTTTCTTGTCCTCCAGTGAACTTTGCGCGTCTCTTGGCGTTTGCGGAGGAAGAGACGGGTGGGCCACGAAGCAGACAGGGGGACAAGAAAAGCGACGGAAAGAAAAACGGCGCCGCAAGGAGGAAGGCCCAGAGCCCAGACAGCAAAAGAAGCACTAGCCACTGAGGAAGTCGAAGTATCGCGCGCTTCCACTTGGCGGCGGAAGACGCGCACGCTTGGCCTTCTGCCGCGCTGTCTTCTGCGCCCTCGCCGTGGAATCCATAGCAGAGCGCGGACGCGCGTCTGCGCGTTGACACGCAAGGCGGCACCGTCGATTCGAGCTCCCCATTTCCGGAATCAAGCGCTGCGGCTGTGGTCCCCGCCTCGCCAGCTGACTCTGTTGCTCCTTGGCTTCTGAGACCTTCCTCTCTCTCGCCAGGAAGAGGGCGGGAAGACGCGGAAGAGGCAGGCTGAGAAGGCGCGGGGAAGCGAGGCAGCTGCGGAGGCAAGGCGGCATCGAGCAGCGGCGCTGAGGGCGAGTACGCGTGACCACCGACGGGGCTTGGCACGTAAGACGGAAAAATAACTCCGCGGGGGCGACCGAAGGAATGTGAGGGAGCGAAGAGGATGGCCAGCATGCCCGCCAGACAGACAGTCACAGCCGGAAGAGACAGCGCGTAGAGAGACGGTCCATAGAACTCCAGCCACAGATGCACTCCCCGGTACTCCACACCCCACACCAAAAAGGTGATCAGGAGGAACGCTAGACACAGCAGCAGACACGCAGGCAGAAGAAGCAAGTGAAGAGGCGAGATGGCCGGCGCAAGCGGCGAGGCGAGCGAGGGCGACGGGGCGGCGGAAGCAAAATTCGCAGACTCCGCAGACCGCCTCCACCAAGCCGGGGCGAAGTACACGAGGACGCTGCTGCTGGCCAAGACGACACTGTAGGACCATACCAAGAGGAAAAGGGTACACAGAATCCGTGCCCACGGCCAGTGCTTGCCCGACGAAGTGAAAAAAGTTGTATCGATAGACTGCCAATCGTTCCTCCAAACACATAGAAGGTACAGGACCACAGATGCAAGACAGCTGCCGAGAATGGAAACCGCGAGGGTGAGGAGCATCCAAATTCGCCCGCCTTCCCGCAGCGCGAGTCCAGACTGTGTACATACACCCCAACTCTCGTGTGACGCCGAGCTGTGAGCTGAGGGAAGGGGATCGGAGACCTGAGTGACATGTTCTTCTCCCCTGCCCGCCACCGCGTTCAGAGGAGCGGCCGATTCACCCCGTGCTTGACGCCGACAGCAAAACAAGTCTCTGAGGAAGGCGAGCGACGGCGTCGACAAAACGTGCCAGGCAATTAGGGTCAACTGGCACCGAAAGCGGCGGCAACTCGCGTCTACAGAACGTTGCACAGCGCTCCCGTGCCTCCGTACAGGTCGATCGCCCCTTCCGCGAATTGCATGCAGCTGGCCGTTTCGGTTGGATCGCACCGGCGAATCCTCCATTTTCGGGACGGGGTTTGAGAGGCAAACGAAAAAAGCGGTCCTCCAGCTTCGCTTTCGTCTCGAAAACCAGGCCGGGTACAAAGCAGTGAGTTCCAACACGATGAGAGACGGACCTGAGAACTGAACTCGCAAATCCTCTCGGGAACCCACAGAGGAATGGCCGATATAACGGCGAGTCAGGTGAACAAAGTCGAAATGCTCATGAAGGGAACGAGACGTGTTCAGCTGCAGTCGGGCCGTAGAGGCAGAAGCAGGTTGCCACGCACCGAAGAAGAGCCTCAAAAGTGTGGTGTGGCCACGATGCTGTCTTCACATGCATTTCGAATGCACGCGCAGAGTCTGGCAATCAGCAGGAGGCTGGGAACAGAGCGGTGAACGATGCCACAGACAGGAAAGCGGAGTCATACGCTTCGAAAGGACGAAAAGACGTTTCTCGAGTCCAGCGCCGCTTCGCGCACACCAGACAAGGAAAAAATGCAACGGTTCTCGAAGACCGCAGCTCTCAGACCAGCGACCGGCAGTGCTCTGTGTCTAGCCACCGGGGAAAAGGACACACACGCCAAAAAACATGGCACTCATCACCTGGACAAGAAAAACACGTTTTACGCCGGGGTATTCGCGATGGAACGCGTTTCCGCCTCCCGCACACCAGGCACCGCCTGGAATTTTGATCGGTGACGGCCAAAAGACCACACACGGGGAGAACATGCGGAACCAAATCACAGTGCAATGTACACAAACTCAACGGGAGAACGGGACGCAGGACATGCGTTTCTTTACCTGCAGATTTACTTTCCTGTCCGGTGTGCCGGCTGGCCGTCAATCCGTCAGAACTCGTGCGTTCCTTACTACCCGCGCCGACAAATGCAGCTAGATGTAGAGGCGCGGAACCGTCCGTCAACGGCACTCATATCCATTCGTCCAAATGAAAGACTTCAAAACACACCACGAGGCCGCTCTTACCGTTAGGAGGCGAACGAACGCTTAGACAACCTCTGCGCGGCGTTCAGAGTTGCGCGATAGCAACACCCGCCAGCCAGGAAAAAACTGACGCTGCCACATGGGCTTCTTAAAAACGTCGACCACTCGACAGGGATTTTGATTGAAGGAGACTTCTCTACGCTGTGATGCACCATGTGTGCCATTGTCTCGTGCGCGATATGGGTATATGCAAGTGTACTACGGGCATGTCGCAGCAAACGGGCAGTTGTATAGGCTGGCCACCCGGAAAGACGAAAGGGCGGAACCGAGGGGAGTTCATCCAGAACTTCGGAAGTAAAATGACACGAGTGCGAAAGCAATTGAAGGCGAAGGCACGAGGAAAATGGAGACGAAATTTCCGCACACAAAAAGCCGAAAACCAGCAACACCGGTGAGGCTCGACCTTGGTCATGACACTACCAGGAGGCCGCGATGACGTATACCCGCCACACACTTCATGCACGAACAATACGTGGCCCATCCATGGGAAAAGGAGTTGGTAGGGGCAAAATCGCTTCAACAAAGATTCCTCCAAAGGCAAACTGTCAGTTCAGGGTCAAGACCCGAAGTTGCTATGGCTCGACGTCCTCCCCCGCATGCACCCGTCTCCTGCTGATGTCGTCCTCACACAAACGAGGGGAAACATTGACCCTTAGCTCGGTATCTCGCCAAAACCAAGTCTTTGTCTTGACGCGCACTGAGGTAGACATGTTCCAGGCTAAACGATTTGACTGAAATCCTTGGAGCCTCTAGAGGAAGCGCAGAGACGAGTGCTACGGACAGCGGCATCGAGAGACGTCAGCCTGCGCTGCTACCGTGTCTATGGTCACTGGCAATGACAAATTTTCGCAAACACTGTGTCCACGCGCAGTAAAAGAAGAAGCGCATGTGCACCTTTCACTTCGACTCAACTGATTCCCGTGGCGGGTTTGCGAACGACAAGATACCTCTGGTCTATGCTGAATATTAGAGAGATGGACGGGGGTGCCCGAAGCCGGCAGGCAACCGCTTGCATGTCTGGTTTAGTTCTAAATCTCCTTCCCGTAGCCACTGCCTTCGTCGGATAGGGGAAGCAGTCTGGAGGGATCTCGTACACTGGGATGACAGGAAGTACGTCCGTGATCCACTACTGACTCATACGCGAATTTGTCTTGTCTCGGGTTCGTTGCGAGTTCCTCAAAGGACTCGACTTACCCGAAGTTCCCGACGATCTTTCATCAAAGAACAGAGCAAGTTGCCAAGCACGAAAACTGAACGCTTCTCGTGTTGACGCTGTGGTCTAGGTATTGCGCCATCTGAATGTTTGGCTCCATTTTGAACTAAACGTGTGGTGTCTTGCGCGTGACTCGTGAAGTTGCATAAAAAACAAAGTACTTTGTGGGCTGCGGGTCTTGCGGGAAGAAGCACACGGGTAGAACATCGGTGTGGTCGACATGTCACTTTGTGGCTGTATCCGTTCCTTTCTTGTGGTGTTCGCGGCAGGACGCATAGAGTCGGCGCAACGCATCACGGTTTCGCACGTATTCAGTATGCAATGGTAACTGGACGGGTTAAGACAGCTACAAGTGTTGGATTTCTACAGAAAGACACAGCTCACAACATCTCCAGGGTTGTCCTCTGACCCGCCACAATGAGACGGTGTTGCCACTGCCATTGCCGCCGTGAGTGGCTGTCAAAATTTGGTCGAAATTAGAAAACTGCTTTCAAACAGAAGACTCGGGCCTCCATAAACGGCGATGAACGGCACCCTCCCACCTGACCGCAATCGCTGCTACGCCGCTGGTCCACGAGAAAGTGTGCAGAGTTTCAAGCTCTCCGTGTGAGTGTAAGCGTTCTCGAGCACCCTCAGCCTCCTGTTGTTCAACCAGTTCTTGCGGCACCAGCGTGTGTGGAAGAAGAAGCGGTGTACCTGGCTTGGTTCCGACAGACGCCAGCTGCCGCTTTGTTTTAATCTCGCGGCGGGGCACCCAGCACCAATTGCTCACAGCCACTCTGTATTCCATTTTTGTGGACGGGGATCGTGAGTATCGTTTGAGCCCGCTCGTCCCTCAGAGGGCGACCTCTCTGACACAGTATTTAGAGGACAGCTGTGCTGGAAGGGTAATGGGGCACCAATTGTCTAAGAGCGAAAGGTTACTTGATTTTCCATCAATCACAAAATAATGCAGCACAGCAATTTCACGAGGATATCGTACTGGAGTCGCGAAATCTCGGGCGAACATGATTCGAACTGATGCTCTCAGAAGAGGGTGGGATGCATACAAAGACTAATCTGTTTGATTTCACAACCAGTACACATGGGCAGGAAAGGTGCCGCTCTGACGGACCCTCCCCCATAAAGGAGCGTCTTTTTACTGCAGCGGAATTTCTATCATCACGGCGTCTGCGCTCAAGCACTGACGGGTGCCCAGACTAACAGTGACACAATTAAACGCGTCCCCGAATTTTGCGACTTGATTTTATTTGGATCGCCGGATCCGATGGAGACGCCCAACTGACGCAAAGCAACCCGTCGAAGCGGAGGTTGGCCGGCAATGGTGAGATCCCTTTTTTCCAAGAGTACGTTCGGAATGTGGCTATCATTGCGCTGCAGCCTCAGTCGCTAGGCTAGAAGGCAAGTTAAACTGAGCTCAACAACAACATTCGCGCATCAGATGGAACTACCATCAGGGGCGGTGGATTCTGGAGGCAGCTGAGTGTATTCAAGAAATTAATAAAAGAGACTCTTCTGCCCAGCGAAAAGATTCAGACGCATGCCTCCACGGAATAAAAGAAACATGCCACATTTCTTACACAAGAACCAACCCGCAGTGCCTCGATGGAGTTCGTCGTGGTCGACAGTGCGGCTCATGGTACCACGGGAGATAACGGATAACGTTAATACCAATGCAGATATTGTTACTCCTATTCAGAATACAGCAGCCAAACCGAATTCGCTGACCGCCTGCTGTAAGCTGACGCCGCTCTCCTTCTGTTTTGTAGAAACGTGGTCAGTTCGCGAAGCCAGCCCGTCAGTTACCAGCACCGAGAACTCTGGTGCAGTTGCTTTACAAAATGACGCACCTCTACAACATTCCCCCGCTGGCCTCACCGGGTTCTTCTCCTTCCCTCTCCCACAAGGCCATGCAAAAACCGGCTTTTCCCACTACTGCAAGTATGCTTCATGCCCACTTTTGCTGTCACTGGAGAAAGACGAAAATGTTGCGAAGGCTCCGCGGGTGAGAGCCCTGGACAACTTGCCATTATGGGTCGACACTCTGTTGAACGCCCACCCTGCGGTCTCTCACCCTTTCCTTAGACACGTCCTCGTATGCACACTCCTCTCTACGTAAAAAAATGGAAAGAACCCTTTCAGTTTTCGTGTATCGTTGGAGGAAGCCCTCTCTCTTTCGTCCAGGGATACAGTCATCGACTCTTTGAGGGATTACCGCTTCTGGGGAATAACGGTGTGCGCCTCACATTACTCCTTGAGGATCTCATCCTTCGAGGACTTTCCACTTGCGTCGGCAGCGCCCCACTTGTCGTTCATCAACCCAGAGGCTGCGTCGCTCAAACTACCCTCAGCAAACTGTGTGTCCGACCACTTCGCCTGTTGGCCTTGTTGCTGGGCAGCAGTCCACGGCCCCCAAGCGTTTTGCTGCGGATGCCAAGTTTGCCCGGCGGGAAACGTGGAGTCGTACCCTGCTGCCTGTTCAAACACATACCGAGACGATGGCCAATGTGCACCGAAAAGAAGCGTGAAAGTGGAGCAGCGGAACCGCGAAATCTTGGGAAGCCTCCAAAGAAGAAATAGGCCAGTAAGTAAGTGCACCGTTGCTCTCAGAGACGTGTCCGGGGGGCGAGTGGCCTTAGAGATTCGGGTCAGAAACATGCGATGCCTCTGTGAAAGCAGTTAACGATATAACTTGCACAGGCATTCGAGTCGACCTAAACCCCTTGCGGTCTCCAGCAACACTCACCGAGCGGCTGTAGGCATCTCGATTCCGCCGCTGCATTTCTAAGATGTCCCCGCTGATTCTCCGGAGGATACTGCCATTAAAGGCCACCTGCATGCAACGACGTCGAAATGACAAAGAAAGTCAGGGCAGTGAGGCCTCTGGAGGCAGTCACACTTTGAATTTGGTTCTGTCTGCCTTTAGCCAGTTGCCAGCAAAACAGCAGGTGCCGTTAACTTCTGTCGTCCCTGTCGCCAAGGAACATCGCTCCCTCTTTTCAAGGAAAGACACTTACTGTGAGGGAAACGCCGAGTGGATACCCTAAGGTGAGTCCAAGCAACACTGCGCCAACCGCAGGCATCGCTGTCCCTGAGGCACGCAAAGACACGGCGGCGTGTCACGGATGCGCTGCACACACCGTAGCAACACTTGGAGATGGAACACGGGCGTAAGCCGTGTGCATAATTTGGCGGCAAAACGGATATTCATCTGCCTCTCCAGGTCCTCGTTTCCTTGCATATGTTCAGGAATGTGTGATCCACTTCTTACCTCGGCGCTTGAGTGCTCTATAGACGCCCGCTCCTGTCGCTGCCGCAGTGAAGAGGCCGGTCCATCTGCCTTGTGATGCAACCCGAGAGATGGCATTGCGGTCTTCTGGGGGCAGCATCTGAATAATTTCCTGAGGTGACATGTCTTCTATCCTCCTAGCCGGTCGAAAAGCCGGTGTCGCAAGTGGAGCGCCGAAAGCGCCAGCGTTGCCTGCTGAGGCGCGACTGTCGAATGACGTGTACTGATGGCGGTTCGCAACAGAATCCCCTGTCGCGCCGCTATCGAGGTCTAGGCTTTGTTTCCCGTCCGATGCCATCGAGCCTAAAAGAACTGCTTAGACACGAGCGATTGCTGGAGCCCTCTCTCGACAACCGGTGACTGAACTCGTCACTTCGATGACGCCGATTGCCGTCCAAGAATGCGGCGGGAGACTCGCCTGGAAACGCGACGAAAACAAAACTCTAAAAACCGATCAGAATGCTTTGTTCGCGGCGCAGCACAGCCAAAAACGAGAAGAAAAACGGCTGCGCTAGTCTCCAGTAGCAAACGAATCAATACCCGCGGCAAGAAGCGAAAAGAGGACCAATGAGAGAAAACGACAGTAGTTCTCCCGGGGATATACGAAGCCACTTATGTGCAGAAGTATCGCTCCAGTCTCCCAGATTTGCCGGCGGTTGCTCCGGTGGAGATCTGCACATCAAAGTCAGCGGCCTCGGCGTGTTTCCAGAGGCCGGCTGACCAACTTGGCTTCCCACGTCGGCGTAGGCGTAAAAGATCCGGAAACCCAGAGAGACGAATGATTAAAGATGACGCAGACAGCCAGTCTTCAACATTATTGTCGCCAGTGTCGCTTCAACTTATCAAAGTCATGATCTGCGATAGGTTCGATACCGTTCCAGCTTATCGCTGTCGTGACCCGCCGCGAAAAGGAGCTTCGCATGCGCTACACCAGGCTCGAATAGCTACAAAGGCAAACAGAATCTATGAATCTGCTAAAGAGAGGAATGAGGCGGCTCTCAGGGTCCTGTAGGGGAATGCGATGGAAACGAGGGAGAAAGACAACCAGATTTTATAGGGTTGGGGGCTTGTCATTTTCCAACCATGTATCGCGTGGGTACTCCCACCTCGCACCGGTCTCAAATCGGAGTCCGTTCAATAGCGTATTCCGCACACAGTTTCGGATCGGAATGTGCGCTCCTATCACAAGAGGGTTGAGTTTCCCTTGTCTCCTTGCGTACTCTTTTCAAAAACATCGAAGACTTTTCAAAGCTGCCTACTTCTTCCTCATTATTATGGTAGCTGGACACCGGCAGGGCGTATCACACTTCGCTTCAAACTCCTCGCGGTCACCAAACCCAGCAGGGCTACTGAATGATTGCCTATCGGGTTGGAAAGCTACACCGCTTTTGCAGAAAAGTTACTTCGGGCATGTACAACTGAGACTGCAGCAAAAACTGTATGGCATGCTAGCGTGCCTTCGAATGACATCTGATGGCGAAAATCGACGAGCCTGCCACGGGACAGAGAGTGGCTGTACGCTTGGCTGTGCACCCGATGTTCCAAAACAGCAGACGCTTCGTAGTTCTCCGGTGCCAAACTATCGGTTCATATCAGAAAATATTTTGACTGTCCTGCAGGGAAAAGCCTTGTCGACATACAGGAGGACAGCAAACACCACGGAAGCACACCCCTTGCAAAAAATGCTCTTGAGCGGCGGTTTGGCTTCTGCGCTGGCCGAGCCGCTGTTGACGCTGCAGCGCACGTGGCAGAAAAAACTCGTGGCAAGTGCTTCATCACGATGCCATCTACCCGGTTTCGACTGGTAAAAATGAGAGCAGCGCCACGCAGAAAAAGCTACAAA
This sequence comes from Neospora caninum Liverpool, assembly GCF_000208865.1. NCBI lineage: Eukaryota > Apicomplexa > Conoidasida > Eucoccidiorida > Sarcocystidae > Neospora > Neospora caninum. Next base: position 618,768 of record NC_018394.1, on the reverse strand, counting down.
TAACGCCGTCACTCGCGTCGCAAGCTCGCTGATCTTCAGTCAAAGAGGGGGACGCAGATGTTTGCGTCACTCTCGATATGCAGATTGGACGCCTCTACACTGGAGTTTATCTGAAGAAAGGGATTGAGTTGGGTGGACCATTCGGTCCCGAGCCATCTCAGCTCTTTTTCGTGTAAGTCGGGCTCTGCTGCTTGACGGTTCGACGACCAGTTCACCAGTTCGCTCTGGAGAGAGAGGCGCCGCCAGAGAGAAGGCCTGCCAAGCTCGTTGGTCGGCGGTCCTCTCGTTTAAACGAGTAGAGAGTCACTGCGAACTGAACAGGGCTTGGTCCGCAGACTGCTTTAGAAGGTAAAAACTCCGGTCCCCCGTGAAATTCAGAAACTGGGTACAGCCTACCTTCGACGTTTTTCTCACAAGCAAACCAAAGGTACCTCTGATTTCTGTGTAGAATCTCAATGTGGGATATGCCATCGCTGTGCACGTGGCTCGAGCCTGGAGCCGTGGAGCATCTTTTGCCTTTTAAAGAAGCAAGCAAGGGACATGGGGAACAGCTAGGAAGAGGAGGGTGTATTCAGGGATCTATTTGAGAAAGCCGGTTCAGCGCAGAGAGACGTTTTCCACCATAGAGCACATGCTATCCCCGGGGTGCGGCGGCCTTCTCTCACACTCGGTTCATTCAACGTTTGCCCGAGTCGATCTCCGCGGGCACCTTCGGTGTAGCCACACGCGCCCCCTCCCAGGCTTTGGGATAGACCGCTCTCGAAATCAATATGCCGTCTTCTTTAACTGCTTTTCCTTGCAATTCGTAAGTTTCCGTTTCTCGCCTGGAGGGTACCCGAATGCCCTGACAGGACCTGGTCCTGGTTGCCATGCGGCCATCTGCGTCATCCATTAGCAAATAGGTTTTCGGTATCGGACTGGAGCACACACTAACGAATCTCCGCGGAATGCTGGGCCTCCAAGGAGGAATGGCATTTCTTGGGCATATTCCTTGCTGGATCCTAAAAAGAGGTATCCAAGAAAAAGGCAACCCGATTATTTGCGTACTGAGACGCACCACGGACAAGCAATTCATTTTGTTTCAGGTGTGAGTCCAATGGGCCTCGAGAAGAAACGCGCAAGCATTAGAAAATGCACACCACTGTTTTCTTTCGGTCCTCGCGTTCGCTAGGACGTAGCCTGGAGTGACTTCATGTGGAGTGCGACAAGATGGCAGGCGGGGGATCGCGTTTTGGTGGTTGTTACAGACGCCGAAGAAGTCGCTTCCATAACATACACAGACGAAAAAAATTGCGGTCTTCTTCTGCCGGTATCAGTACAAGTCCTTGGCGCCCGGGCGTTCCAATTTCCACCAACGCGTGGACGGAGAGACCAGACTACTGCCAAAAGCTGCTAGCTGGCACCAAAGATTTAGACGTTCGATTGCTCTCCAGTTTACAGAGTCGACACTTTTGCGACACTTTTATGCCTCGGGGATGTCTACGTGCTCTTGTCGGTTCGTTCCTCTTTGTTCCATCCCTGGCTGGCTCTGTTCTATCCCGTGGTGTGCAGCCACTGGTTGAGGAGATGTGTCGTCTCGGACATACAGTTGTCAGGGTTCAGAATATCGTTGAGTATTCTTGAAACCTGTGGAAGCAAGCGTCAGCCACGTTTTCCACTTAGTCGCGCGTATGGAACTTAAAACGGAAGCAGAGACAATGGACTTTCCGGTCGTGCCCAGGTGCATGCAGCCGTCGCTCGATGCACGGACACTCAATCGACCTTGTCTAGCTCCGCTACTCCACGGCGCAACTCTGTTGACCACCCCCAAGTGTATTTTTGTGCTTCCTGTCTCGTAATAAACCCTTTAATAACGAATTGAATGGCAGAGAGAGCTACATAGCGAACGTGAAATGTGTAAGTCTCCGCTAAACAGGTGTCTTCTTGGTCCTGCATGTGCAATACAGGAACACCCGACGCTACCAAAAGCGACGTTTCACGGCAGGCAAGCAGTTGATTCCTTCCTTTTAGGAACTCAGCCCAGAAAGGACGTTCCAAAATTTTCTTTTTTCTCTGGTTTCTCTTTCAACGGCTTCCACGAAACTTATGTTGGACCTACCCTGCCATCCGGCTGTCTGCCGTGCTGGCACCGCCCTAGTCACACGTTCCCGGTTTGTTTGTTTCAGCAGTGTCTGTCTCTGCACGACTGTTGGATGAGATATTGCCACCGGGTCCACCCCGAGCTGCTGCATTTTCCTACGGCATGCACCCCAGAAGGACGCGGGCCTTTTTCTCCTTTGCTTCTCCAGAAAAGTAGTTCTTCTTTCGAGCAGTTCAAAAGCCGGCGTTGCTGCCCCGCTCTGCACAGCTGAGACCCACGATGGCCAACATTCGGACGCTGTCAGATTATGCGTCGGCGCCTGCACGGGACTCTTCTGCACATGAAGCTGGAGGAAGACAGGGAGGAAGTTCGTTGCCACTCTTCTTCTCCTCTGGAACGGAATCTGGTGAAAACGTGAACTGGATTCAATGGCTATGCCCGGGAATACACCTAAAGAGCCCAATCGTCATCATCTCTCTCGTCCAAGTTGCAGTCTACATCGCTTCTCTTGCCTTAGGGCTGGCGCCCAATGAAGTCCTGGCTCCAACTCCGTAAGAAAGCTCAACGTGTTTCGTTCGCTCTACCTCTTTCTCTGATACCGTCGGTATATTCTCTTTCGACAAGCTGTCAATACAGTAACTAGTAAACTCCGTGCAGGTGCAAAGGAAGCTGCACGGTCTCACCGCGTGCGAGGGCCCCCAGAAGATGGATTCAGGCTGGGAAGGCTGTCCTCGCTTCGCGCCTGGTGTAGCAACGTGCCAGGGTGTATGAACAGCAGGAATCGCATGACCAATAAACTGTGTTGCCAGGAATGCGTCATCAGTCATTTCTTGAGTTCGAGGCAGAACCAGATCCTGTCTTAAACCCTTCGTGGCAGTCGTGTCCAAGCCGTACTAACAATGATCCGTTTAGTATCCCGTCGACTGGACAGGGTACGACCAGATGAATAGGCGCTTCGCCGTAGCTACAGGTCGTGCACAAACAGTGGATCTTTTATAGCTCGAAGGCGCTTGCACGTCTTCTGTCGAAGCTAGGGAAACCCAAATACGAAGCACTGAACGCCTCTGTCGGTTTGGATGTTGTCCGCGTGATTCCCCGTGGAAGACTGAACAACTTACGCGTCATCATGCGCCGTCTTACTGGTGTGAACTGTGTCATTCAGACAAACGCTGGCGATGTTTGGCGCGAACATTCCCGAGCTCATTCGCATTGGCCAGGTGTGGAGGCTCATTTGTCCTCTCTTTCTTCATCTGAACCTCTTTCACATCTTGGTAAGACATCACCAGACCACACAGTTGGCTGCAAACTTTTCCCGTGTCGGACGAAACCTGCTTCCACACTTTATCTACTTTGGGTGCGCGCTTGCCATATACGGTTTTCTTTAAGATGTCTGGCGTTCACGAAAAGCCTATTGATACTCAGCGTTGAGTGCGGGATTCGCTGGTCGGCGCTCTTGAGGACAGGGTTTCGACGGCGTTTGCTCCTGCATGGCGGTTCTTCCCCTGCCGAACTGACGATTCAGACTGAAAGGCTGGGCAGGCCTCATCCCCCAGTCAGAGACGCGGGGAAAGGCTGTCCGCCGTTCCTCAGCCGTATAGTTTTTGCGCGTAGTCTCAGCTTCCAAGTGTCGACGTGCGTCTGTGTGGAAAACCTGCAGATGAATCTCTGGGTGCAAAGCCGGGTCGGGCTGACGATGGAGGAAAAGTAAGGCGCATGCATTTCCTTTCACTCAAACACACACACACACGTGCTGCGTACCGGCCGACACGTCTAGGAAATCTGTTTTATCGGAATGAGGAAAAGCGTGGGAAAAAACTCGCGCGGTTTCTCCCGCAGGCAAAATGCGTTGGCCTTCCGTCGGGGAAGAATGGGTCCCACCGTTTCGAGTGCCGCATGGAGTCGATTTTCGGGCGCTGTACTTTTTGCAAGCGTGGTTCCCGCGGGCGGCGGACTCAGCTGGTCAGCGCAATCTCTCCTTTATTCTCGACTCTCCAATTACGCAGGTATGGATCGAAGAAATTGCTTGCGACTTACTTTGGAGTCGGAATTCTCGCCAACATGATCTCCGCAGCGGTCCTGTTTTGCGGCCAGGTACGCAAGTTTCAAATTGGCGCAGTTGCGAAGGACCTCAAAGGCTTGAACTCTAGGCCTTGGATGAACTTGAGCGCTTCGTTCAGATATATGCATATACGCATACAGAAATGCAGGTATATGTATACACTTAAGTGCATGTCAATAAATAAATAAATATATATATATATATATATATATACGGGCACGCAGTGCTGGTACCAAAAAGCCGTCGCGTTAGATGGTCCAATGCAGCAGTCGATTACTCGATTTGAACTGGTCGCATTTCGTACGTCCGACGAGCCACTCGCGGAGTAGCCTGGAGTTCCCGGTACCGTAGTGGTAACCAGTCTCTCCGGGAGGCACTGAGAACTGCCGCGGGATCCTTATCTACCATTAAAAATCGAGTAAATATATTCAACAGAACTGCAATGTTCACGCGCAGGCTTAACGCACTCACCACGGATCAGCCGTTTGAGACAGAGAGTATCCTCCTGGCAGTTTACGTTCCATGTGCATTCTTATGTTTCGATGCCGTTGATACTGTGCACGAAAGCACCCCACCGCTGAATGCACAGGTATATCTGTATAGCTATATATCTACGTGCCTCGTGCTGAACGGGTGATGCGAGAATGTGCACGTGTGCGTATATATTGCCATGCTGCTGACGCCGACAGGTGACTCTGGGTCCGCGTAATCGGACGCACCTGTCAGGAACAGGGAAGACCACTAGTTCCGACTGTGTTAGAAGAGGGGAAACAGCAACAATGCACGCAGAAATTCGGGGCGACTTGTTTAAAAAGCACATGGATCGAGACGCGCGGCAGGTTCTTCACGAGGGGGGTAACTCAGCAGTTGATGCAGCGTTGGAGAACCATTCACGTTGTGCTGTCGTGGCCTTTTTACGCAGATGAAAGCAGGAGCATCGACCGCCGTCTTTGCCCTCATTGGCGTACAGGTGAGCAACGCACGGTCAGTTTCTGTGGTGCACTGGGCGAGTGACCGGAGCCCGAAGCGTCTGTTGAGTTGGAGCCGTGGCCTTGGTCCAGGTGCCTACACGTTGCCTGTAGCTCCTCTAGACTGACAGACAAGACTGGTAACTGAGTATGAGGATGAGGGTCTGTGGTCCGGTTGTCTCCTGTGCGCTTGAGGTGTACAAAAGATGGTGTGAACTCTGATTTCCGAAGCACACGAGTCTCCATGACCTTTTCGTCTGCTGTGGGGGTGAGGCACATGCAGAGTGTTGGCTCTGAGCACGGCGTATGCATGCTCTCAGACGAAGGCGCTCGGTGCACTGTGTTTGCTCCTGGCAAGGGGGTTCAGTGGTAGGAGATGTAGAAAGAGCGGAAGGGCGGGCGACAGGTAGAACTAAACAACTCTGAACATTCAGGTGTACAGAAGTGAACCGGTTAGGGGTGCACTGGAAGAGAGCTAAGTGAGGTAGACTGGTCGAATGCAGGACTCGTAGAGTACCTTTTTCGGTTCCGCGCGGCACCTGTCTCCAAGCCTGAGTTTGTAAGTGTGTGTGCGTCTCTGTACAGCTCGCCGAGCTCGCGCTTATCTGGCATGCACTCCAAGATCGGAACAGCGCCATCCTTAGCGTTTGGTAAGGCCTCCTGTGCCCCACATGATGTGCCGAGTCGTACTCCAGTTGTCCCCTCTCTTCTCTTTTGTGCTGAGGATCCTGTGAGAACTGCCACGCCCAGATACCTGGACACAGCGGAAACACTTGGCCTGGCGTTCACGGACACACGCCGCATCTGCAGCGAGAGACCCCACTTTTGTAGAGGCTTCACAGAGTTTTGAGGAGTCCCATTTTTCGAGGCATACTTTTGGACAGCGCTCCTGTCTCTTTTGCCCGTGCCGTTGAACGTGCACTATCTGACTCGTATCCGCATGATCAGGCCTGTCCTACTGACCGCGGGCTGTGTGGCGTTGGAAGAGAGTTTCGCGGCTGTTATTTGCCCCTCTGACTGATCCTTTGTGAGGGATGACCTTCAGCCAGCGCAGGCAAGAGCCCAGAGACTCTAGTCGTGGATCACGAAACCGGAACGAAGCGCTCAATGTGAACGAAAGGGTTTTCCGTGGAGTTTCCAATGCTTTCGCGAATTCCCTGTGCATGCGTTCTAAATGTGGAATGAGTGGAATTTCCGATCTTTTTGCGAATTCCCTCAGCATCTGCCTGTTCTTCGTCTTCGTCTCCTCCTTTGGAGGCCACACGGGTACGTGGAGCGGGATTGTTTGGGTTACCTTTGCTCCCCGCTGTCGTCCTGATGACGAGCCAAGGCTCTCTTTTCCCAGAGGCGACGTCGACAGCCCACACGTTTGCTTTCTCGTCGAGAGAGGGCTGGCACCACCCTTCTGTCTACCGCCCCGTAGAGCGGAGGAAATGTCTTTCACTTGAGAGGAACTGGTCTACAACTCACGGCAGGTCGCGGCCTCCCGACGACGAGGCAGGCGCAGGCCTCAAGCAAAGCAAGACTGGAGGAGTCTGACGGGAATCTAGCCTCCCCTCTCGGAAGGGGAAAAGACGCAGTGGACATCTCTGTCGTTTTTGCCTTGTTTGAGCAGACGGAATTGGCCATCTCGGCGGGCTGGTGATGGGGTTTGCCGCGGGAATCTGGTTGAACGAAAACAGCGATGTCAAGCCGACGTAAGTGGGTTCACCTGACGCTGCTGCGGTGCTTTGTTGGTAAATCGCTCTCTCGCATTCACTCATTGTCAGTTGCCTGATTCAGTTCCGAGCCAATGACAAGCAACAGGGAGAGTCGAAACGTCGGCTGCTTGGCATGGCCTCTGTTTTCTTGCCGAAGCAACCAGACATAGCCGTCGATCGTTGGCGTACTTCGGGGAAGAGGGTCACAGGAATACATCCCACGTTGACAACCGCCAGAGATAAGGCGCCGGGATTCTCTTGCCGACTTTTCTCCGGAGCACACGGTGGAATACCCGCCGAAAAGTGTGTACTCTAGGTGGCCTCAGTAGGGGAAAACGGGCGATAGGATGTTTCCGTGTCGTCTCCTTGTGCTTTGCTGTGCATTCCAGGTGGTACGACAGGGGTCTGGTCACATCGAAGGTCGCGCTGGCTATTGCGCCGATTGTGAGCTCGATCTTCATCTTCCTCGTTCCCCGCTGCTAACTGCGGGACTAGGTTTTTTCATCCGTCTTCAATCAAAGACTGCCTCTACCGGGCGTACGAAAATCTACACAGGAGAAACAGGCTCTTTCCCTGTGAAAAAACGGAGACGTTCCGGGTGTAATCGGGTTGTTTGAGCCGCGGGCTGCTGGTCGAAACATGCCTTCGTTTTTCGGCCAGTTCGTGACACGGTCTGGGGCTGTTGATCTTCGCCGCGAATTTCACGCCCGTCTCGTGGTTGACGGGTCGTCACCTTTCCAGTTATCGGAGGGATGAACTGTTACGCGCTCTTCTCGAATCTCTCCCCAGCCCCCGACGCATCTCCAACAGCCCGGAATCTCTCTGCAGCAGCTCTACCGAGTGGTGTGTGTTCTGGTGCGAGAAGTTCGCGCTGTAGAGATGCTTCGCAGTGAATCCCAGCCGCGTTTGCCTCCTCCAGGATCCGCAGAATCCGTGAGCCGTTGAAAGGATGGGACTGACAAACACCGACAGTGTGTGGTCTTCTCTCTGCCGATGTGCGAGAGCATTTTCGACTATCTCTGTGTGCGGGGGAAATGCGACGACTCGGAAACTGAGTCGGGATTTTCATGAAGCCAGTGCGGACTGCTTGGAGAAAATGTAGTTTTGTAGGTGAGTCGTTTGGGACGGGCGTTAGCTCTTGTGGTCCTTGAAAAGGAGGAAGACCGAGGAGGTGGAGCGATGCGCTTTCCTTCTCTCCTCTGCCAGGATTCTCTTTGACGTCACAGGAGAGCACTGTGACGTCTGAAAAGATGGCTTGCTATACGTTCTTCAAAGTCGTATGCAAGGCCAAGACAGCATACGCGATTCCAAGCTTTTTCCGAACCCCACGGGATACCTCACGCTCGGATGTGAGTCGGTGTAAATGGTGCACGAGGATTTCTCGGCAGCACTAGGATGCAGCTGCTTCTTAGCACTTCCAGAACTGCGCGGCACATCTTTTGTGAGAGATGTTCTTTGAGACGCCTTTCGGTACAGCAACGCATGGGCTGGCACTGCTGGGAGAAAAATACCTTTATATACACTCCAGTCCCTCGCGATGAAGTGTTTTGCACAGCCCTTCAAAAAGCGCGTGTACCGTTGCTGTCGGCATTCTGAGGTGAATATAGGAGGCTGTCTTCAGAGGTGACCGTGCTTACTATTGGCCTAATGAGCGGATTACTGTTATTACTCGTACTAACAGCGAGAGGAAACTACAACTCAGATGCTAGTATGATCAGTACCATCGTCATTTGATGCAAATCTCAGCTGAAAACCTCTAGGCCTCCAGCTGGGGGCGGCTTCGGGGCAAGACTATATAGGTAACTCGTTCTCGCCTTGCCCCGCAGAGGGGGAGGCATGCAAGGGAAGCAGATTCCACTTTTGCTTTTCTTCCCTCTTCACAAACGCAGAGGTTTTTTTGGGGGCCTGCGAACTTTTCGGCATCGAGAGACCACACGCGTGCCGCCACCCCCCACACCAGCGCTTTATATCGAAGCAAGATACTTTCTGTCTATAGCAGTCTTTTTGAGCAGGCTCTCTTGATTTTCTGGTGTTTGGGGTGTATTTTTTCTCCAAATGAGAAGCTCCTGGCATGGTCCATCCACCTTGGCGCTGCGTTCAGATAAAAACGTGCGCTTTCCCCCGAGGACCCGCCTAGACTAAAAACGAGAGGTTGGATGCGACCGTTTTCTGTCCTTCTGAAGCCGAGTATTCCGTTTCGGTATGCGCTTCTTTCCGAGGAAGAAGACGTACTGTTTCCTCATATGCCTTTGTTCGCACCCAGCGGTTCCTCTCTCGAGTAGTGCTTCGTGGCTGTCTCTGGGTATACGCAGCGAAAAGCAGAGCAACGACAGGGGGTGAGACAGCAGACAGTGATTTTACTTGCCTCCTACAGACACTGATTCACGTAAAGATAGTGGTATCCCTGCCTTACCATGCGGAAAGAAGAGCATTAGGCACCCGTCGCCTCGCAGGAACTGTGCGGTGAGTTCCACTTTGCAGTGTCTTGATTGCACCGTTGTCGCAGCTGCTGGGAATGCATTGCTGAAGTAAATTGCTAAAAGAAGTGTTTGTGCACACGTGGGACACCCGTAAGATCGACAACAAGTAACAGCACCGCCCTTCGGAACGGCCGCTCGCTTCAACCGCCCGCACAACACGTAAATCTTCTTCAGCGGAACGCACTCGATTGCGTTTCCGTGGTTGCTGACGGGCGCAGAGGGATACGCACCGTTACTCGGGGCCTGTGGTGGTAATGCGTGATGTTCGCCGAATGCGTGGAAGCCTCTCTGTCTGTGACGCGCGGAACAGGCATTGCAAAGACGACAAGAAAAAAGATTCCCCTGTAACTGGGTACACACGAGACAGCGTCGCTCTTTTGTGAATCCCTTGTCTAGTATTACTTTTTTACCCTTTCAGTTTTCCCCTCTAGACGGGATTGCCCACAGTCACTTTCGCCAGCTTTGGTGTCTCCGGCTGCCCCGAGTTGTTTGTTGTTCGTCCCCGCTTCCCGTTTTCACTCGACCGATATCGGTGTTGGGCGCCCCTTTTTCCTCGCTGTCCAAAAGACGAAACGTTTTACGTCTTCTCACTTCTTCCCATTTGTACTGCTTCACGCGTTCCCTGTCTCTGGGAACATCCACCGGCTCTACTCGACTCCGCTTCAACAAAATGGTGCTCTTCAAGGACTTGAACAAAAGCTGCGCTGGTACGGAAAGAAGACTGAGAATACAGTTGATTTCAAACGTTTATCACGATATACACATCGATAAGGGAGCAGTTTCTCATTTTTGATTCCAGCTGTCCTTTGGGAAACCCGTTCGGAATGCACCCAGGGACAAATGCCCACTTCGCTCCGAATGGAATGGCGCATCGTTTTGTCCGTTTCCCTTTCTCTCCTTCACGTGAAATTGGGTTGGTGCAATGCACGCGTTCCACCTGATCATTCAATTTATGGTGAACTGGAGTTTCGAGCGGACAAAAAGCCGCCGGGGGTATAAAACACGGCACAGCCGAGGGGGTGGTGAAACAAAAGTTTGTGGACAAGTCTGCCCGCCGTTTGTCGCTCTTTTTCTGTTTTATGAGCACGTCAAAAGAGAACCTCCCGGCGGGAGGTTCTCTCCTGTACTACAAAAGTTCTGGGAGAGATGCTCGGAAATTGGTCTAGCGGGCAGTGTTCGATACAGTCGTCTCCCGTGCGTTGTCGTGAACGGGTCCGGCGTGGGCCAGTTAGAGAAGCGATTCCGTAACACACCGTTCAGGAAAAGGAGGAAAGCATTTAGTTACCGGCAGACGAGACGAGGGACCTGACCGGAAAAAGCAGTGTGCAGTCGAGCCCTACGTGGATCATGCTGAATGTCCACAGAGTTACACCAAGCAAAGATGGTCTCGTAGCCTTTTAGTCGGATATGATTTACATGTGTCTGTGTGTATATGCCATGGAGAGGCGCGTGAGACGGCACCGGCGCTGACAACTGGTGTTTTTGATTATATTCAAAGCAGTTCGTAGAAGGCACGATATCTGTACATGCGTTCATTTAGTAGTGTTCACAAGACTATCAGTGTCGTGAATAGGTTCGGTGTAGCAGAGGAACGCGTCTGTTATAGAGGCAGGAACAAGGCAAAGAGTCACGGCTGCGTCCATCCCAGTGAATGCTCTCGTCGGGGAGCTCTCTGTGGCGTCACCGACTCGCCATTCAGAAGGCAACTCTCTGCGTGGTTCTTGTAGGTCGTAGGCCGTGGTAGCCGAGGGGATGCCTTTGGAAAGAGCTACAGACTGGATCTGCGGGTAACATGTGCACTCTTTCTGTGGCGACTTCTTTTCTCTTTCGTCGCAGACTTGCTCAGCAAGGGCTACCCTCACGAGAAGGCGTGGGATCTGGAGTACAAGTACAAGTCGAAGAACCCAGTAAGTCTCGCATGCACTGCCTAGGGGAGGGCGTCCAGGGGTCTGTGTTGGGACAGTGGCGGACGGTCAGCTGCCACGACGTTCCTGCTGCCAGGCTTCGGTTTTTACACACATGCAGACGATTCAGCGACAAAAAACGTTTTGCGCAACCAACCGTACCATAAGGAAGAAATTCTGAAGCTCCGGTCGGCTGTACGTGGACAGCGCTGCGGCTTCGCCTGCGCGTCGAAGACGGAGGCAGCGCACTGCCTCTGGCGGTTTCCCCACGTATACGCGCGTCTTGAATGCTTTCCGGTCCCTCAGGAAATCGTGAACACAGCTTCCGTTAGCCCCGGAGGTGCGTTTGACGCGAGCTCCAAACTGAAGTACTGCGTCAGCGATGTCACGACCGAAGTGAAGATGATGGCGATGGGCAAGTCCACCATCGACGTCAAGTACGCGGTAAGATTCTCATTTTCCGGCCTGTGTGTTGACGCTCGTGATAGTCCGCTTTCGCGTCGTCCACGACTTTGACAGTACACAAACGCACGTGGTCCGTGGAGAACTTGTAAGGACGTCTGAGCTTGTGACCGGGGCGTCTGAAACGTGTGTGCAGTATATAGTCGCTTGCGAACAACGTGGTTTAACCGCGTTTTCTCGTTCCCCCACTGGGAGGTGCGACGAACATACACATGCAGATCCATCTGTGCGCTGGTGCACGTGCCCATTGCTCTGCCGCGTCAGCATCTTTTTGTTTCTCTGCGGACGTGTGTGCAGCCGCCGACGCTGAAGGGTTTGACGCTCGGCGCCAAGTTCGATCGCCGTGGTGACAAGACGTCGAAGGACAGCCTCGACATTTTGGCCGAGTACAAGCTCCCAACCATTCACTCGTTCTTCTCAGTCAACCCCCTCGCTTCTTCGTTCAACTTTGGCAACGTCGTTGAATACAAAGCCTTCAGAATTGGAAGTACGCGGAGCTCGGCGCTTTTTCCAGCGTTCTCGCGCAGCGTTCGTTGCTGCTTCGCAATCCACTGCAGGCCTCGTGGTTCCGTCATGTGTGTGTCGCCGGGGTCGCGTTTCCCCCACCTTTCCTGGGGTCGCGCGGGCGGTCCAGGCACTTTCCAGTCCGTTCTCGGATTTCGCTCCGGCTGACTTGCATGTTTGAGATTTTCGACTGTCGTGTTTTGTGCAGGCGAAGTGACTGGCAAGTTCGACGCATCTGCGATGAAGTACGCCGTCGGCGCCTCGTACACCGGGCTGGCGAGCAAGGCTGGTGAATTCACCGTGTCCGTGAAGACGTAAGTGGATTTGCGTTGAGGCGATCTTCGAGGCCGCGCACAGAGATCTCAGTTTTTAGGCGAGAGGCAGACAGGAGTGGAAGAGAGGGGTGAGCAAAAAGAGCGACAAGATCCTCGTTCCGGCGGGCGGCGAGTCGACGAGAACGGGGAACCCCCTGGTGCTCGCTAGTGCGGTTCAGTCTCAGGGCTGCGGGGTCTTTTTTCGCGTCTCCATGGGGGTGAGACTCTGCGATTTCTGCGTTCCTTGTGCAGTGCGCCGAGTGGCGATGCCGTTTTCGGCCGCATGATCGGCAGTGTGCACGGAAAGACGACGGACAACAAGTCGGCGGAGCTGGCTGCGGAAGTCGACTGCAACCTTCTGGATGGCCGCACCAACATTCAGTTCGGCGGTCTGTGGTACTTGAATGACCAGAAAGACACTTTCTTGAAGGCGAAACTCACCCAGAACGCACGCGTGAGTGTCGCCCTCACCCACAAGGTGTGCGACTACGTCTCCGCCACCATCGGGTCGCAGATCGACGTCTCGAAGCCGAGCAACCCGGACGCCGTCAAGCACGGCCTGAAGCTCGAGATCTGTGCCTAAGAGAGAGCGGAGTTCTCCATGGGCAAGTCAGCAACACACAGCTGGGGCAAGACCGGGAGCAAACCTCGGACGAAGGCCTCCACAAACGTGCCACGAAAAGTCGACGCGCGCTCTTCGAAGCGGCGGTCGGCGTGCATGTACCGATAAAAAGTTGTTTCGTCTGGAGAGACGATTTCTCCGGGCGGTAGCGCGCGCGCGTCGAGGCTTCCCTGCCGGATTCTGCTTGAGGATTCGCGTGCTGAGGACTGTCAAAAAATGCGAAGCTTTCTGCTCTGTCGCTGAGTTCCCAGACCACGTAAGGAGACCGAGTCTGGTCGTCCCAGTTTCTGCGAAGCCAGGCAGGGAAAAGGCACGGGGAGGGGGGGCTGCGTACGTACGCACGTGTGCGGTGCACAGATCCACTTTTGTCACCAAGAAACCGAGACAGAAGAGAGCAAGGACGCTTCACAATCTGTGCAACCGAAAAAGTCGTTCCTTTCCAGCAGAGAGATGTGGCGTTGTCGTTTTCCGCGTCTTCTTGTCCCTCGCGCAGAGAAGCGAGAAGACGCGCCGCGTGCGTAAGGGAGCGGTCGACGTCCGACCTCACACGACACGTAGGGTATAACGCGTCGAAGATGTCTTTCCTCGCGCTGTGCCGGTTGTGGATTTCGGGGAAACACGGCGTGCACGAGCGTGAAAACTGTTCTGTAACTCCTCCTTCGGGGTGACGTGTGCGCTTGTGTTTCTGCGGCCTGCGTAGCCACTTCGTTTGTAACAGCACCTGTTTTCCCTTACTCTAGGTTCAACCTAGTCACACGGCTCACACACGGAGACTTGCATTTGTCATCGGCCCGTCCACATAATTCCTGCATTCCCCGAACGCTCTCCATCCTCTGAGAGATCTGCCATTTTCCTTCGGTGACCCCGTCGGCAGGGGGGAGTGCAATAAAGTAAACCCCCACGTTGGTTTAGGTGGAGAAAAAACTGAGACGGCTGAAACGCGGGCTCTGTTGGAGTGGCGGCGCAGCCGTGCAAATCTGATTGGCAGAGAAGCTGTGGCAACCAGGATATCATCTCAAAAGGCAGTCTGTATCTACCGCAGCATAGAGAGTATGTTAGTGATTTCGACGATAAAAAATCTTGGAAAGTCCCGCAGAGGAGAGAGCAGGGGCCTTCATGTGACCGGAAGATTTCGGAGCTTCACAAGCAACCGACAAAACCACTGTCAGGATAGAAAAAAAGCAGAGGTATCGCAAGACCGGCATCCCGCGCGTGAACACTCTCGTGGGGGGGGGGGGGGGGGGGGGGG